>NW_015171512.1:903738-926001 GCF_001447785.1 Gekko japonicus | reverse complement strand
AGCATAGCGTTGGCCTTTTTTATTGCAGTCACACACTGTCTCGACATTTTCATTGAGTTATCTACTACAACTCAAAGATCTCTCTCTTGGTCAGTCTCTGCCAGTTCAGACCCCATCAGTGTGTATTTATAGTTAGGATTTTTGGCTCCAATGTGCATCACTTTGCACTTGGCCACATTGAACCCCATTTGCCACGTTGACGCCCACTTGCCCATCCTCGACAGATTCCTTTGGAGTGCCTCACAATCCTCCCTGGTTGTCACCACCTTGAACAATTTCGTGTCATCTGCAAATTTAGCCACTTCACTGCTTACTCCCAACTCCAAATCATTAATAAACTAGTTAAAAAGCATCAGACCAAGTACTGATCCCTGCGGTACCCCACTGCTTACCACCCTCCACTGAGAAAATTGCCCATTTATACTCACTCTCTGTTTCCTATTAATCAGTCAGTTTTTTATCCACAAAAGGACTTGTCCTTTTATCCCGTGACTATTGAGCTTACTTAGGAGCCTTTGATGAGGAGAGAGCTTGTAACCTATGGGGGTTAATTTGAGAAGCAGCTCACTTTGTAATACTAAAACATTTCCACACAAGATCCTTACCCTGTAAAAGACTTTTATTTTCTGTTAAGTAAGCCTTGATGTTCATCTTCATTTGTGTCTTGTCTGTCCAGTCAGATACCTATGAAAAAGTGATTTCTACTTACCTCCTAAATAAATGTTAGTCTATGTACGACACCTTGAGCCTGCATACACAGGCAAAGCAGGATATAAATCTAAAATAATAAATAAATAATAATTAGCAGATTTCCAAATAAGACATTTTTAGGGAGCACGAAGCTTACACACTTCCAATCCTTTAATCAAATCTTGTGTCCCCCTTTTTATTTGATTGTGAGCAGTTGGGGTTTAAACAATCTATAGGAGAGGCCAAAGTGGGGGACTGGAAATTCTTCAGTCCAGAAGACAGTTGCCCCTCCTCTCCCCTCCATAGCCTCCACAGGGTATGTCTCTGCATGTGATAGTGAGGAGACCCTTCCCCTCTTTTTCTCCCACTCATTTGAGGTATAGGTTTTCAGCCACATGCTTTCATTCTCAGCTGATCATGCTGAAGTTCTGCTTGCTCAACTTTGGGGAACCTCCACTCCTTTCATGCCTTGCCTACTCTGGCATTGTCTTTCTCACTCCTGAAAATCTCCATGGTAAGAACCAGTGTGGTATAGTGGTTATTGTCATACTAGGGTTGTGGAGACCCAGGTTCGAATCACCACTGTGCCATGAAAGCTTGCTGGGTGGCCTTGAACCAGTCACATAGCCTTAACTCGTAGTGTTTTTGTGAGGATAAAATGGAGAAGAGGGAAAGCTTTGATTCCTCATTGGGAAGAAAGGTAGGGTATCAATGATGCAAACTGAACAAATGGAACATTACATTAAACTCCTTGGGGGACGTATGGAATTCTTCTGGTTTAAAAAAAAACCCAGAAGTTTTCCTAAGCCCCTATCTTGAAGTGTGAATTTAGGGAAGAGCTTGGGTTACTCCCTCCTTCATTTATGTGAAATTCTTAATCTTCAGGAATGTAGCAGAGTGTACTTTAACGGGGCAAGATTCCTTGTAGAAATCTTCCTGTTTTCATTTTACATCAAGTCCTTGTAGAGAAGAACTGTCCACATGCTAGCCCAGAAACTTTGTCAAAGTTAGCCTATCCGTGGCTCCAGTCAGACGGGCAGGAAACTGCGGGGGGGAAGCGTGGCTGTTTGCCCCAGGGCAAACTAACGTGTAGTTACTCGATCAGACCTCCCCTGGAGGTTCCGTGGAGGTCCCGTGGAGGTTCCGTGGGAAGGGAGAGGTGCTGATCACAGGACGATCCTGCGCGCAACAAAGAAGCATGTGGTGCGGCAAACGGGTGTGTTTTTTTGTCGTGTACACCACAAATGCACATGCTCCATTGGGTGCTTGTGCGCATCCACGGAGACTTGGGGAAAAAAACCTTGTTTGCAAGGGGACATGGGCGGGCGCCGGATGCCACCGGAAATGCGATCAGACGCCCACCCTTGCCCCGCAGTTTCCGGAAACTAGTACCTCTGAGGTACTAGTTTTTTGCAGTGCGGTTTTGGCGGGAAGCCTCAGTTGAGCCACGGAAGCCCTACGCTTCCCGGATGTGCCGGTGAGATCGCGCCCGGAAACTCCGCCTGACTTCCCTCTCTAGCGTGGCTAATGCTCCGTGTGACCGCAGCCCATATAACTTATCCCCCATTTGTATTTTCATGTTAAATACAGTACTGAATGTAGACAATATAGTAAACATAAATGGATTTTAATATACTTGTGTTGTTTTAGAGAAAAAGAGACTGTGTGTTCAATGGATGGGTGGTCTTTTGAAATCAGGTGTATAGTTTTTTAATCGGTGGTATTTTCTTTTTCAAGAGATGGTAACTGGAACCTGCTGATAAAGCCTTTGCTTTGAGGCATAGATCCGAGAGTTTTTAAAGCTGTTTCCTTCCTTAATAAGTGAAACTAATTTTTGATGTATAACATTTATAAATCTGTGAAATTGATAGAACAGCATCAGTATTTAGGGGGGAAATAAAGCCAAAAATAAAGAGATGGCTAAGAAGAGCTATGAAAACATGCCCTGCAAGGTTAGGGAATGCCAAAACAGGTTTGTCTGTGTGCTATCATTATGCCACAGGAAGAACTATTTTTAATGGAATCAGGTTGCCTTAGAATAAGAGGAGGATGTAAAGAACGTACATAATATTGAGGGAGACTTAGTTAAACGAGAGTTGTATATATTCTTGAAACCTAATTTCAAAATGAAGCACTTGTTGCACATTGCCTTTGAGTACAGATTGTCATGCTTTGGCATTGCTGAGAAGATCTGCAAAGGGTTACCATTCTGTTGATGCCAAATGTGCTTTTAGAAACTGTTTGATATCTGTAGACCCAGATATGGTTTGTGTTTTAACTGCTATGTACCAAATTCTTATTATTGTGAACCTCTCTATGTTCCTTTCGGTATTGCCTTGAATTGTGTAATTTCCAGTGTCTGGACTTTACATGGATTTTGGCACATGCAAGTTAGAACCCTGAACAATAAGAGTTTGGTGTAACATGTTCAGAGGTTATATGTGTAGGCAAAATCTGTGCATTGCCCCTTTCAGACAACATGGCAACTGTGCATTGAAAATGCTCTCCACTCCATCTGGGAGTTAAGTACTCTAACCAATTTGATCAACCTCACTATCTTAATATACTGGCAGTTCCAAACTTGAGGCGGTCATACATGACCACACATTGCAATGCGCTGACAACAGCCCAGATGAAGGGCTGTTTCCTTAAGACACCTCCAGGTCAGCGCTTTTGTGACAGTGGTTGATACATTGTCCCATACCTTTTTCCACTGTCCAAAGTATGCAGCAGCAGCCAGAGAGAAATTTATTAGGGAATGGCTACTGAAGTACTTGGCCATTCCTGACACTTCAAGATTTAGATTACTTCTTAGCAGCCTCTTCAAAAGCTGCATTGTGGATGTGGCAAACTTTTGTTTTACTGTGATTTTTAATTCTTAAATGTGTTTTTATAGTGTATGGCCGATGGGCTGTTAAACTTGAATAAACTTGAGAAACTTGGGGCAAGTGTGCATATTGGAAGGATCACAGATACTGCATATTTCCAGTATATACAGTTGGCAGGCTCCCAATACATGTGATCGTAATGCTTGGAGAGCCCTTTTATGTTTAACAATTCTAGCTTTATTAGTGCTTGCAGTGATTTGCTGGAAACAGAAATAGAAGTTACAGAAATGGTGATCAGAGTTCTCCGCATCTTATTTTTGGGAGTCTAGTGGGATGGGAAACTACTGATGGCCATAAAATTAAAAGGATTCATGAGCACTTCATTGAGAAGCATCCTTAATTCAGAAAAATCACATCCATCTTTGAGATAGATCAAGATGGGTAGCGGTGTTTTTCTGTAGCAGAGTCCAGTAGCACCTTAAAGACTTGTGGCAGGGTATGAAGAGATATGAAGTCTGGTATCTGAAGAAGTGAGCAGTGACTCATGAAAGCTCATACCCTGTCACAAATGTTGTTAGTCTTTAAGGTGCTGCAGGACGCTTGGCTTTTTCACTGTCCTTGAGATAGTTTTGGAAGGCAGCCGTGTTGGTCTGCAGTAGAACAGTTAAATTCTAATCCAGTTGCACCTTAGAGACTAACAAGAGTTTCAGGCTATTAGCTCTTGAGCATCAAAGTTCCCTTCATCATGTGTCTGACAGAGGGAAAGGGAACTCTGACACTTGAAAGCTTCTACCCTGGAAACCTTGTTGGTCTCTAATGGGCTACTGGGCTCCAATCTAAGTATCTTTGAGATGCCATTCTCCAGTTGATGTCTCGTAACTCACCCTCTTTGTTTCATTTAGAAATGCATAGAGTAGGAAATATTTGTGAAGAAGATTATGGCAAAAAAAATAATCTAAAATTAGATCACCTATCTGGCACTAAATACTTTGATTTAACCTTTTGGGAAGTTATGTAGTATAAACATTCATAATTCAGATATATGCATTATATCTTCGTTATCAGTAATCAAGATGTTCACCATTGGCAGTCTGCTTTATGACTGTTGGCTTTGATTCTTCTCAAACATAGAAATACATGCCAGTGCCACAGTTGCATTGCTGTTTCTTTATATTGCCAGGAGGGTTCAACCATTAAGCTGTACTTAAATAATAGGAAAAATAGGAGCTGCGGTGGCTCAAGTGGTTAAGATGCTGACCTGCAGGCTGTGGAAGGTCAGTAGTTCAGCGGTTCGAGACCCGGGTGCCGCATGATGGAGTGAGCTCCCATCTCTAGTTCCAGCTCCTGCCAACCTAGCAGTTCGAAAGCAAGAAATTGCAAGAAGATAAATAGGTACCACTTCAGTGGGAAGGTAACCGCGTTCCGTGCGCCTTGGTGTTTAGTCATGCCGGCCACATGACCACGGAAACGTCTTCGGACAGCGCTGGCTCTTCGGCTTTGAAACGGAGATGAGCACCGCACCCCTAGAGTCTGATTCGACTGGCTTTCGAGCAAGGGAACCTTTACCTTTACCTTTTAAATAATAAAGGCCTCTTGACAATCATGGGTTGCTATAGAAAATTTCAGAACAAACGTTGGCAAAAATTTCATTTCCATTGCTTTATTTGGCATTTTAGTATTAGATGGGCCGAGAAATGAGGAAGTGCCGTGTGATATGTCTATAAAGGCTATTCGGGGGACATCTTACAGACAGATTATAGCTTGCTGTATCATTTGGTGATTCTTTGGTTAACTTAAACAATGTAGCCATTTGAAAAAATGCTTTTATATGTCAGTAGAAAAAATCCTGGCTTTCAGCCCTCCTACAGATGTTTTATTTTAATATTTATTATTATAAAATATTTGGTGTTCTGTAACTAGTGGGTGAATAGGAAAGCATTAGGAACTACACTTTCAATTCTTCTTAATGAAATTGGCATTAAGCTTGAGATAGTTGCAGACAGGATACATTTACCTGAGTTTCTAAGAAAGTGGAGCATGGTTCATGGCATTGAATCCCTATCAGGGCCATTGAGAACCATGGAACTGCATTTCCCAAGGTATTCAGTGGAGCATTTGTAGCACCCCAGTAACCATTATGAGCATTTTCAGAACTTTGGAGGAAGGGGGTAGTGTTTATCTCTTGTAATGAATGATGAGCTCCAGAAATTTATATTACAATCCTGAAAACATTGAACAGCACCAGTAATATTAGTTGCTGTAGATTTTCCGGGATGTGTGGCCGTGGTCTCGGCATTGTAGAACCTGACGTTTCGCCAGTAACTGTGACTGGCATCCTCAGATGGAATACTCTCTGTGTCAAAGTCTTCGACAGCACTAGTAATATCTTGGGTCTGTCTCCTTGAGGTATTTCAGGGTTTCCTATTTAATTTTTTAAAGCATTTATTGAAGTGGTCTGTTCACTTGCTGAAATTTCAGTGGTTCTCTGTTGCTGTCTTTCTAATTCTGAACACAGGCCCAGAGCATGCATGAAAATAATCTGTACAAACCTAGGAACCTGGAACTGACTCGTTTAAAACATCACATATGAATTGGCCTTAACAGTACCCCAGTTGGCACACTGTTCGAGCTCCTAGGATGGCTGGAAAGGGGAGAAAAGCTTGTTTTTGCTTGCCTAGGGATAGCTGCTGCAAAGCTGGGACTGTTCTTGCCTTTGCAACCAGCCTTGGGCAGCCTAAAAATCAATTCCCAGCATTTTGTTGCTTTTATGTACCTAAAAGCCAAAGGCAAAAGGCATTCTCAGAATCCTTAATTGATGATAAATTAACCTCCTTGGCTCTGAAAATTGTTTCTCCCCTTGCAAGCCAGATCCAGAAACCCCACTGCATTCCTCATGATGTTAGTAGGGAGCACACCGGGGCTTTAAAATTCACCTCCTAAACCGGCTTACCTTGCAGAATCCCCCCTCTCTGACAACTGGAATGCTGCCATGGCAGCATCCCGGATACCTGGGATCTTGGGAACAGGGAGTTTTCTCGGGTGCCTAATAGTTTCTGTGGCATTTGTCATCTGTGTCCTATGCTGTATCAGTGTTGAAGATAAGTGAGAGCTTCCTTCCCAGCAGCAATTGGTTAAGTTGTTGCTGGCAGGAGAAACTCGTGAGCCATACTGGTAATCTCATATTGAAGGCAAGCATTATAAACCACCAGAGGTCATAATCTGAATCTGGGGGTTACAAATTTCAGCAACGTCAACTATTCTTTATATTAAAAGTTCTTGAGCTAGTTTGTGACTTTCAGCAGCTACTGTTCTTACAGAGTGCTAAATTGTCTTAACAGCCGTTAACCAGAGGGCAGTAACAGAGACAAAGCTCTGACCACATTATATTTTCCAGTCAAAATGTACTTTAAAATGTTGCATGATACAGAATCCTGAATTGCTCCAACAGCTGTCGTACCCCACTGCTGTCAAAACTGTGTAAGTATTAGCTTACAGTTCTGGGCATTTTGGTGTGAGAGATTTAACATATGCAGTTTTATGTGTTTTCCTTTAAAAATGTTAAATGTTTTGTTATAATTAAATAAATTACTTAGCTTCTTGTTATGATACTATTCCTGTACTACTGGAATGCTCCCTCTGCCATTATTCTGAGCGCATTCTCCCAGGTTCCATTGCCCTTGCCCATTGTACTAACAGTTAATGTGCGGTAGTTTTTCAAGGGAAATAATATTTTGATAGTGCACATTAAGGATATAAGAAGAGCTATTAAAGTGTATGCACATAACTATTTTATGGGGGGAAACATTATCAAGATCAACCAATATAGTCCCAGTGAGATTCTTTTGTCCAGTTAATAGATGGAGCACAGTCTGGGAGTTTATCCACATCAGTACCACTGAAAATCAGTGGCAGTGTTCTTCATTAGTGCTTGTGCAGTAGAATCTATTGTCAGATTAGTTAATATAAACATATAAACCATACAAAATCTGAAAAGTGTATTGTCATAGTGAGCTGTGCCATGGCTCAAAGTACTTGAAACAGATCATGATGAAAAATCATAAATTTTGTATGGCTCTAAATGTTTAGGTTATAGAAAAAAATTAGAACCGAACTCATTTTATGTGTTCCTGCTTTTTCTGTCTCCTCCTAGTGAAGGTGTTTCTCAGTTTCTCTTCAGATTGAGGTTGTTTTCTCTTAACCCCCTGTCATATAGTAAAGGTTATCACCTAGGATTATATTCATATGCTCTCTTAATTATGTATATCTTCTTTTTAAAAAAACCTTTAAAAAGATTTCTGATGTTACAAGTCTAATTAAAGAGACAAAGCACAGTTTATACTGTAGATTTTTTTCTGCAGTTCAATTAATCAGCATGTTTTCTCTTTTAATTAAAACCATTTTAGTAAATTAAAGCCCACAGCAAAACACATATATAATTTGTTTGTAATTAGCTCTTAATTGGTGGTAGTTGAAGCTTAGCACCCTTGGTTTCTTTCTTCATGATTGCCATTTTATTAGCAGCCAGTCATTAATTAATCTTTTTTTCTAATTAGCTTATAAAACTGTTGATGGCACATTATTGTAAATGTGATTTTAAGTTCAAAGCTTGTTAATAAGCTTTCTTACTTAGAAGAACAGAGATAAAGAAATTGCTGAAAACAGTACTACAGTTCTTTTTTTTAAACAGCCTTTCTTACAAGGCGACTGTGTAAAACATCTAACAGCTTATAGTTAATTTTAATGCTTTTTATGAATGGAGGAAGTTTCTTGCATGTAAATATTTAAATCTAAAACAAAGCTTAAATATAAGAACAATTTTTGTATCTGTGCTACACAATGGTGCTGTCTACACAAGATAGTTTAATATCCAGCAGTGGAAACCTAGCAAAGTCTTTCACACTAGAAGTTGAACAAATCATTGACAGAAGATCATTCTCACTTCAGAATCCACTCAATATTCTTGTTTGCTTTATATAGTTAATATACATCAGCAGTGGATAACATTCCATAACATAAAAGGGGAAAATCATTGCTACGGGCAGAACCTGAAATAACTAGATTCATATTTGATGAGAAACTGTAATATAGTATTAAAAGGCTGTTTGGTTTCTCTGATAGACGGCAAGATGCTTCAGGACCTGTTAGAATAGAGATGTTCTGTTAAAACCCCTTTGGGTTTAGCCTTTTATAGAACATACCTACATATGACATTTCTGAATCTAGTCTTGAATGTTCTGTCTCATTATTTGTGTCCTAGAGAGTATGTATTTTACAACAGGTCTTTGAAAAAAACCTTTATCTGTTTTGGGATTTTATTCTGCTAACCCAGGGGCTCATGGTGATGCCCTAAACATAAAGTGCAACTATTTATAAACCCAACCATGATATATTGCAATACAAAACATTAAAACCAATATGCAGCTAACAGCGGTATCAGTCATTGGCTGCTGAAGGGGAAGTAATCCAGGCTTGGATGCAAACAAGCTTCCACAGGGAGTGGGTTCCATAGCCTGGGAGTTACCACTGAGCTACCTTGCTCATGTGCTCTTGACATTCTAACTTGGTGCATGAATGACACCTCTAAGAGAACATCCCCAGTAGATTTCAAGGGCTATGGGGGGGACAACAAACTGACACCCTTATGTAATGTAATATTGCAATCAAATGTTTCATGTAAATTCTGCTTTTTGGAAGCTACAGTAAATTATATTTTGCAGCTAGGATGACAGAATATATATCCTCTTCTCTTGCTTCTCCAACTTTATTTACTATTTCAACTTCAGCTGTTTCTTGGTATGTGTGTGTTTTTTAATTTTAAAAAGGGCGTTTATGATGCTATGCAAGAAACACTAGAAAGGGATAGCTGACAAGGAAAAAATTAAAAATTGGATAAAAAGTAAATGAATAATGTCATATTACTAAAAAGATGAGAGGCTAATTTGTGCCGACTTTTTGCTAATTTTGTTCAAGCCTCAAAATGAGGAGCTGTCACCCGTTCTGTGTAGCACTGATGACAGTGCCAATGATCCATGAAATAAGCTGCCGCTGGCTTTGTTCTGATAAGAATGAACAAATCTGCACAATGTACGGCTCCCTGAATCTCATTTTCATACTTGCATGCAGGCTAAAAGAAATAAGCTGTTTGCAGGCTTGATTAATCAGACATTTGAGGGGGTTTTGTCTCTTTGATCTCTTTCGTCTCCTAGGTAACTTGCTTGACATTAATGTTGAGCTTGAGTAAAGACAATCAGGAATTGTAGACCAAACTGATATAAAAATTAAAGACCTTAGCACTTTAAGTACTTCAGTAATGGTTCCGCTTTACTTCAGAAAACATCTGTTTTCATTTAATTAAAGAACAAAAGCGAATAGCATAAATATTTTTCATAGAAACCTGTTATTCCACAAAAAAGTTGAAGTATGATAATTGGTATTTTTTAAAAACTAAGTACCTTTATAATGTTTGGAAAGAGAAAATTCAGTAATTTGTTAGATATCCTTGATGGCTATAAATTTTTTTATGAAATATCATGAATAACAAGTTTGCAGTTATGCTGCATTAAGCTGCAAGAGCAAGATATTTGAAATGATTATCTGTAAACTTCAATAAACCGATTTTTGCCTCCTAGAAAACTAACTTGATTAAAAAGTTTGTCTTTAAAAATCTGTACTATGTTACAAGGATGTACCATTATATCTACATTACTTCCCAATATGATTTACACACTTTAAACATATAAAATTGAAAGGAATTTTTTTAAAATGTCGCAGTGCGTTTGCTTGAGGTTATGCAGACGCTTTTACAAATCTTCCAAGTGGCTGTAAAGATGAATGCCTCAAGGGTCTAGCCAGGGCCCTGCTTTTCCAACCAGCTAAAGCCCTTATCTTAAATCCAAGCAAAGTACCATTAATCTTTTTGAAAGACCTTTTATGGCTTTTAATATATCCCAAATTAGAACATTTTACACCCTTGGTTCCTGAAATGTGGTGATAAAAAGCCTTTAGAGCTTAATTTTCCTTACTGCGTGCTCTGACCAATTTGCAGTTCTTTGTGATAATGTTTAGACACCTTAATTAAAATGCAGCAAAATATTGGATGTTCTATATGGAAAATGCTGATACTTTGACTACACAAGAAATTGTTGTATATATTTTTATTCATGTTTTATTGTTTCTTACCAGCATTTCATTTTGTTATGTTATCTGATGACCTGAGATTTTTTTTTTTAAATGTAAAGCTATTGACCAAGACTTTAAGTGACTTCTTTTGGGGTGTAAGGGTGTGGATGGGAATGCAAAGTGCTTAAGCTGAAACAGGCATAGTTGTGTTAAACTGTCCACAATGTATCCATCCCTGAGAAGTAGCATCTCATACTCTCTGCAGCCTATACATAGGCACATAAATATTGTAAAAGTGTGGACTATTTTTACCTGTTTTAGAGACCTGTTTTGCTAAGGCTATGGGAATCATGAGGCAGCAATCCAAAGAACTTCTGAACTCAGACAGACTCAATGGAAGGCAAACAATTGTAAGCCACTCCATTGCTAATAGTAGATGTCCTACTCTGGGTAAGGACAGACTTGAATTATTTTTAAAGGTATATACAGGTAGGTAGGTAGATAGATAGATGAATGAGATGGCGGTATTTGTAAAGGGACAATTTAATTCCTATTTGTAATATAAAGGCCATCTGCTCCCTATGACTTAAAATTATTGTTCATGTCCATACCTGATTTCCTGACTTATAGTATTAGTACAAGTATTGGAGCCCTCTTACATAATTACCTGTTTAGTGTTTAAAGTATAGTTGATTCTTTTGACAGATTTCTACTCTATATTCATGAATTATTCGTTCATTTAACCCCGTTTAGTCTTTTTCTTTCTAAAAACGAGTTATAATTGGGTGAAGTTTGAATGACTGTCACAATATGTCTTATAGTTTGAGAGATGTTTTACTTAACAAAAATGAGAGTGCACTAGGAAGTCACAGTGGAGTTTAATTATACAATGGTAAGAGAGTCACTGGTGATGCCAGAGTTGCAGATTTTTAGTGTTCATGAACTGCAGCTTCAATGCACATAGTTGATATAAGCAGAGACTACCTATTGTGTTTATTATTTGTTGAGCTCTGTGTGTGAATCACTGGTGTATGTGTGAAACTGTCCTTGACACCGAAGAAAATTATGAAGGTCAGATGATATGGACTTTTATGTGTGCATCAATTAAATAACTGCAGTCACTGGACTAAAGCTGAGCCATTTGGTACGTCGGCCGTGTGTACCCAAAACATCAATTTCTGTAGTATACAGTTCAGAAGAGAGTAGTAGGAGCACAGTGAATTAATTTTTTCTTTCCGTGTACAGATGGACCGAATGGAAATAGTTTTGTGGTGTTAGATTCACTGATAGTCATATTATTAATATTCTCCAAATTGCTTGTTCTCATCATTCCTCTTTTAGTGAATGACATGCTTATAATAAAGCCTGAAGTTTCAACTAGAGTATCAACTAAACTTTGTAATCTGGACAGTGAATACACAAGGAGCTAGGCAGCCCTCCCCCCTTTCCAATGAGAATTTATTACTGGGGTGTCATGGTAAAAGTACCTCATTTACATTTTGAACAATAGGTAGTAGTAAGCACTAATTATAAGCATCATACTTATGAAACATCATAGTTACCTATATGTTTCCTTTTTGGTCTTAAAATGTATGTCAAGCTGGAAGGCACCCAGTGGGTGAAGGGGGCACAGCAAAAGGAAAGAAGGAACTTGCATGTGTATCCACACACCCATATTTCTCTATGGTGGGAGATGCATGAATGCCTACATCACCATACACACACTCAGTGGGTACTCCCTCCTGTAGACTTCCATTGATCCTGTAGGGATATACAGTCTTTCCTTTCTGCACCTTGTCCCACATCCGTGTTTCTCTTCCAGCCTCCTCTGCCCTCCCTTGCATCCTTTGCCATTGCCAACAGTGGAACTAGGGGAAAGATCCTCCAAGGAAATCCACCTCTATTTTTCTTACACCTTAGCAGAGACTCTCTTCTTTCCTATGATAACTCTTTGAAAGTGTGCAGCATGGCCTGCAGTTTTAGGGGATCCTATTTTATATAGGGGCCACAAACCATAAGTCTGGTACTTAATTTTAAAATGGTGTATTTGTGTCTCATTGTAGAATTCTAAGAAGATATTCATATCAACTAATGTAGTTTTTGCTCTGCTTAGGGACAGCGAAATTACTACTAGTTGTGTTTGTATAGGTTTTGGTAGTTAGTAGTCTAACAGTGTGATCCTAAGTAGAACTACACACTTCTAAGTCCATTGAGGTCAGTGGGCTTAAAGTGGTGTAGCTCGGTTTAGGACTGTGCCGTGAATATATCAGAAATATACCAGCATCCATTGAAATAAGTAGCAAAAGCAGTGTCATGCCAGTTCTGTGTTTAATTGGACATTTTACAGGAGTTGTTCTTTATTGCTTGTGCCCTTATTTGGCCACCTTGAAATTGCATTTGAGATCTTGAGACTCTTTAAAGTAGCATGAAGTCATAATTAACTGAAATCTCAGGAACCGCAGCATAGCCTGAAGAATGTCCACAGGCGAATCAGTGTTTTCTTAATCTTTTGGTCCCATTGCAACTTCTTTTGGTGCATCATGGACCATTCCAAACGTTATCCTAGAGTCCTGTGAGTAGCTTGAATGGACCTCGAGCTCACCTGCATATGTGGAATCTTCTTCTGTGGGCCCTAAAGAATATGAATAATCAGTTAGAGCCATTCAAATCCCAATGATGCTCATGAAAGGATGGCTTTTGAAGTTGTTCAATGTAGGATGACATTTTTCTGGTTTGCACCTCTAGAAAAGATATAATCCATCATGATTTGTTACATAACGTGTTAGTCATATTGTGCATGCTTGATGGTGTTAAAACAAATTGATTTGTAATTTCATCTTTGGTGAAATCTAAATTGGTGCTGGCATTTTAAATAAATTACATAATGAAATCATGAATACTGAATACAAATGTCATATTATTTGCTGTACATTTTCTTACATTGAATTAGTACTCTGAGCCTTTTGGAGCATCTCCCGAGCTCTCCCTTTAAAAATTACATCCAACTAAAGAAGCCTGTGCAGTCAGATAATGTATCCAACTTCTAACCAATGCATGCTTAAACGAAACAGCGAAATGCATTACTGTTGTTGAACTATCCCTTCTGCCTTGTTTCAGACTGTCCTAAAATTAAATCTGAGGTATACATGAGCGTAATTTTCTGTTGCTGATTTTAATGTTGTATAGCTCTATCCTGCTGCTGGTTTCATAGTATGTGTGTTGAGTAACTAAATGAAAAACGGGTGGGTATTGGTTACTGGGCAAATAATAAAGTTTGCTTGCCCGGATCACCATCATTCCACCAGTTTACTGGAATATGCGCAGACAAGTCCCAATGGTGGCTTGAGGCAGAACAAATGTTAAAGGTAAAGGTTCCCTTGCTCGAAAGCCAGTCGAATCCGACTCTAGGGTTGCGGTGCTCATCTCCGTTTCAAAGCCGAAGAGCCAGCGCTGTCCGAAGACGTTTCCGTGGTCATGTGGCCGGCATGACTAAACACCAAGGCGCACGGAACGCTGTTACCTTCCCACTGAAGTGGTACCTATTTATCTACTTGCAATTTCTTGCTTTCGAACTGCTAGGTTGGCAGGAGCTGGAACTAGAGACAGGAGCTCACCCTGTCTTGCGGCACCCGGGTCTTGAACCGCTGAACTACTGACCTTCCACAGCCTACAGTTCAGCGTCTTAACCACTTGAGCCACCGCAGCTCCTAGAACAAATGTTAGCCAAGTAAAATTTCATTACATTTTGTTAATTTCTCTTACTGATTCCACCTGTATATGTTCTTTCTTTAGCTTGGTGTGAAAATTGCTAAAGCTGTTGCCTGCCGAAATTTCGTAAAAAGAAAACAAGATGCAGAGGCTTCTCAAGAAGCCCAAAAGAAAAAGAAGCTTGCTTGGGGGTGCGTTGTTGACCTTTCTTTATTTTAAACTAGTAGTAGGTTTAACTCACTCTTGAACGTGAATTTAACTCAGAGCCTCTTAAACATTTTCTTCAGATTGGCTTGTACTAATCCTTATTTGTTTAATTTGACCTTAGTTTTTCATTAAGTAGTGCATCTGTTTAATGCAGAATTTTTACTACAACTAATACATTATTCAAATGTTTATACTTTCCCTTTTGCAATTAGAGTATTTAAAACCCTAGCTTCAGTTTAGTCATAGCTGCTAAATGAAAGTTGATTGAAAACTCCCCAAAGTGTACTTCAGTAGATACTGACATATGTTTGTATTTCTTTTCAGATTTGAAGCCAAGAAAAGATGGGAAACAAAAAGCAACATGGGATACATGTAGTTAGTTTGTGCCTTGGATGGAAGGGGGAAAAGGCATTTTAAAGATAAAGGACAGGGTTTGTTAGTACTGAGAATACTTAAATTATATTTTTCATTACCATTATTTGTGCAGCTGGATGGATCACAGTGGACTATTTAGGCTTGCATTCCATACTCCATAAGGTATCTCTGGAATATTTCAAAACTTCATCACAGGAAATGCTTCCACCTTGTTCCCTTTCACACATCCTCAAGATTTAAAGTTTCTTGTTTGTTACAGACCTATTAAGAATATAATCTTGAAAATAACTGTGTAAATTTATTCAAGTATTTATTAGTATCAGAAGCAGTCTTTATTTAAAGTAAAATGCAATGTTTGGAATGCCTGTCTTGAAATAATGAGAAAATATAATATTTCCTCAACAAATGAACAGTGCTCTCACAGAAGCTTCTGCAAATGTCTCTCACCAGTTTCTTTGGATTAGACTGGTAAATTTTACTTATTATCAACCAGGATTAACTGTTTCAAGAACAAAGAATTAGATTAACTTTATGGTGATTTACTGTGTTCAAGTAGTTTGAACTAAAACAATCTGCCAAGAAATGGTAATTTCAAGGTTTGTGACATCCCAGGTTTCTAGCCTAACATGGAATAATTCATTCTTCTTTAGTAGCCCTGAGGATGTTTGATTGACTCCCTTCTCCCCTCAGTAGAAAACTGTATTTTATGAAGATGAGAGTTTGAAATATTGTCAACTGTAATTAGTTACATTGGCAGTTAAATACACAGCAAAGTCCATAAATCACCACCAAACAGGTTTCTACCACAGAGCACCATAAATCTGCAAACCCTTTATTCTAAGTAAATAAGGCTGTATGCAGAGACATTTTTGCACATTTAGGAGAGGAAGTTAAGTACTTTCTATCCTTTCTTTATAAATACATATTTTATCAAACTTAATGGACCTATTATTTGTCCCACCTGGAAGAGTAATGCAATATTAAGTGGTCTTCACCATAACAGCACATACGTAGATGTAGTGGGTTGGATCCAGAAGCCAAAATTTCCACTTGTGCTAGAGCTCTTGCACAAAGAAGACTGTGGTAGCTGCTTGCACTAAGTCAAACTTATTGTATCCATGCTTGTGTTTCTGCTTATGCAGGATCTTGGGCACCATTGGGCACTATAAGATATAACAAAGGATGCGCTAATTATTCAAGCAGAACTACAATGTTTATATTTCCACTTGCACATCACAAGATCCAAGCCATTGTTAACAAGATTTCTGATTCTGTCTTCATTCTTTTTTATGTACAGAATGTTGCAGTTTAAACTATTTTGATTTATATAAAGTGTTTTGTGTTATCTTTCTACCCACATAGGGTCCCCAGTGCAGCAAACATTAAAACACGGAGTTTTAAAACAGCATTTAAAATAAAGTATACATAAGAATATTAAAACAAATCAGTAAAACATATAAACACACAACACAATCGATGGAGGGCCAATAACAGCAGGAAACACTGAACAAAACTAAAAAGGCGTCACCCACTAGCACAAGACAATTTTAGAGGCAGACAAATCTCCCAGGAAAGGAAGACACACAACACAATCGATGGAGGGCCAGTAATAGCAGGAAACACTGAACAAAACAAAAAAGGCTTCACCCACTAGCACAAGACGATTATAGAGGCAGACAAATCTCCCAGGAAAGGAATTTCCAAAGCTTTGGCACCACAATGGAGGAGAAGGTCCTTTCTTAGGCTGTCACCCATTTAACATCAGATAGCAAAGGCACGTGAAGCAGGGCCTCCAAAGATAATTATGGTGGGCAAGTGGGTTCATATGGGCAGAGACAGACCTTCAAGTATGCTGGCCTCAAGCCATGTAGGGCTTTAAGATCAATACCAGCACCTTGAATTGGAACAAAACTGGAGTGATAAGTTCCCTATGACCCACTCCAGTCAGTATTCTGTCCACAGTATTCTGTGCCAACTGTAGATTCTAAACAGTCTTCTAGGGCAGCCCCATATACAGTGCACCATAGTAATCCAATCTAGACATTACCAGAGCATGTACCACAGTGACAAGATCTTTTTTGCCCCCAAAAGGCTGCAGCTGGCTTACCAGCTGAAGCTGTTGAAATGTACCTGTTGCTACTGCTGCCAGTTGTTTATCCAACAGGAGGCCCATATGCAGCAGTACCCCTGAAACCGCAAGCCTTCTCCTTTAGGGAAAGTGCAACCCCATCCATAACAGGAGATACCCCAATTCCTGGGTCAGACCTTCCCCCCACCAGTAGTGCCAGGTTTTTGCAAGTAAGTTTCAATTTATTAACCCTCTGCTCACAGTTTCCACATCCTCCATGCAATCTGCTAGAAGCATAAAATTGGTGGCAGCTCAGCCCACATCTCTGGCTGACCCTGCCCAGTGGCTACAGATAGAAGTTAAAGAACATGTGGGATAAAATGCAATTTTGCAGGACCCTTTAGGTCAGATGCCAACTATGACTAGTTCTTTTCCATTCTGAATACCTCACTTTAAAAAAGAAATATGTTGTCTGGTTTCCAGTAAACAGTACTCTGTCCTTTCTCGATTCCAAGGAGTCTTCCTTTCACCTTCCAGTTTTTGAGGGCACAGTTCTGAAAAGATGTTGTGTATGTAGAGAAGGATATAGGTGCACATATGGTTGTTTAGAAGGAATATATAATAGGACACGGCTCATGTGCAGACAGTTGAATAATTACTGGTACAAGAACAAGAGGACATCATTCTGGCTGCAACTTTGCTTCTGCTGTAATATTCTGGAAGTAGCAATTGATTTTTCCCTTGATAAAATAATAAAAAAAGATCAAGATGAAGAGATTCTGGCCTGACACATAGGAAACGTCTCTAGAGGTCTTTCATATGCCAACTGGCAAAAGGAATTAAGAGTCTGTTGCAGTAAATTTGGGGCAGAGGGCAGCCACAAGTGCTAGTTGCATGTGTTTGTATGGCTGTTTTCCCTTAGAGAAGAGAGAACAGTGTTTGTTTTCTAATGAGATTTCTGAGAAGCCCTACAAAGAAGTACCTTAGCTTTCTCTAGGCCCCTGTATGCATGATATGCCTGTGTGTGTGCGCGCGCACCATCAAGTCACAGCTGACTTACAGCGACCCCATAGGGTTTTCGAGGCAAGAGACATTCACAGGTAGTTTGCCATTGCCTGGCTTCACGTCATGACCTTAGTATTCCTTGGGGTCTCCCACCCAAATACTAGCCGGTGCCGACCCTTCTTAGTGTACAAGATCGGGCTAGCCTGGGCCATCCAGTTCAGGGATACACATGATATAGATAGGGATAAGTTAGTATGAGCCGAACACAAGTGAGCATGCTGGCCCTTGCACCTATGAACATTTGTTTGAACTGAGGCACATAGGTCCTATGACTGAGAATGTTCCCATTTGGGCAGGAGGTGAAGTTGAGCAAACTTCAGAGGATGGCGGATACACATGATATAGATAGGGAAAAGTTAGTATGAGCAGAACACAAGTGAGCATGCTGGCCCTTGCACCTATTAACATTTGTTTGAACTGTGGCACATAGGTCCTGTGACTGAGAATGTTCCTATTTGGGCAGGAGGTAATATATGTAGTGTTTGTATGCATGTAGATGCTCTACTCACATTTGTGCACAGTCAGAGGATATATCAAGTTCCAAATGGGGACAGAACTAGCAAGCTAACTTCCCCCTCTGCACACTGGCTTGTCTAACGTGTTATATGTACAGGAAATTGGAAAGAATGGGAAATGGTAATCTTCACCCGGACTTCAGAGGATGTGATGTTGGCAGCATGAACATATCTTAAGAGATATGGATGCTTTGGGGTTATTTCCCTTTAAGATATCATGGGCAGATGCACATGGAAGGTCATCTGAATATGCTCATTATGTAACTTCAGGGAATTGGTCTTCGACAAGCAGTATGGTGTAGTGGTTCAAATGTTTGACTAGGATCTAAGAGACATGGGTTCAGTTCCCTACTATGACATAAAGCTGACTGAATGACCTTGGGCTAGTAATTCTCAACTAAACTTATCTCACAGAGTTGGGGGGGGGGGCTGATGTATGATGCCCTGAGCTCCTTGGAGGAAGGGCAAGAGAAAAATGTGCTAAATAATAAAATGAGCACTAATATGCCTTGGGCAATGGAGGCTTAAATTATGACATCTCAAGGGGGCAACAGTAAAGCACCACTGTATTGTGTATAACCTAAGGGTGTACATTTTTTTTTCTCAGTATTTTTTGGTTCGGGTCTATTGGACCTGAAAAAAATTCAGGATTCCTGAAAAAAACTAGATCCCCATACCAGTATTCAAATCTGGGATTTTCCAAAAATTCTGAATTTTGGGGGGGTCCAATGGACCCAAATCGAAAAACACCAAGGGGAAAAAGCAGTTGAGAGGCAGCTCAGCTGGGGCTCTTTTGGGCAGTCCCTTTAACCTGAACTACCCAAAAGAGCTCGCCAAGAAGCCTGTCATGCAGGGAGAACTGTCCCCTCAGGCTTGACAGAGGCTCTGCTGGGCATATTTATTTTATTTATTTATTTATCTTTCGGCTTATATACCGCTCTGACCCCGAAGGGTCTCTGAGCGGTTTACATCATTTATATTAACCTATCTTGGGCCACATTGTTGTATGGGGGGTGTCTACCTACCAGCACCCAGGCAGCAGGGCTCAGTTGTTGTTCAGCATCTTCCGGTGGGCTTTCGGTTGCTGATATTCTTTTTTGGCGTTCTACTTCCTGGCCCCTGGAACAGATCTTCCTCCGGTGGCTTTTTCCTCTGGTAGGCTCGTCTTTTTTGGTGCGCGGCTCTGTGCCAGTCGTAGCTTCCGGCTCCATCCTTGTAGGCTCCGCTGAGCCGAGCCACCACGTTGCCACGCCTCCCGGTTTAGACTTGTACCACCCAACAAAGTCTGCCCGGTAGCTGATCCTGTGGGGAGAGTTCTCCCTGCAGGCTCAGCTGGGGCTCTGCTGGACAGTCCAGTTAGATCAGACTGCCCAACAGAGCCCTGCCCAGGAGCCAATTCTGCATGGAGAGGTCTTCCCACAGGCTCTGCTGGGCAGCCCAGTTTTGCCAATAGTTCCTGAATGTATCTGGGATTTTTCAGGGATTTTTTCTGGTTCTCCCAAAAAATCCTGGATATATTTGGGAAGCCAAAATGTACCCCCCAAAAATACCAATAAGGTGTTCTTTGCGTATATTTTCGGTCTGGGTAAATGGGAATGCACACCCGTAGTATAACCGCTCTAAGGCTTGATTCCACTCTGGTTAATGGAATGGAGCTTCCTCCATGTCTGTCTTGTTAGTACTTAAGCTTTGTTTCCCCACTATTTTTGATTGTTTCCAGACTTTTTTTGTGCAAGTCAAATCTTATTGCACTGCCTACTGGATGTCCCATCATGTTGATTGTATTGACTTATTCTGTTTAATCAACCTTGAGTCCCAATGAAAAAGGTGGGCTATAAATAACATAAATTCTCCAAAACTGGATTACTATCCTGGCCTTCACAGAGGAGACTTGCTGTTACATAAGGGGAGAACCACTGTACACAAGTGTGAAGACATGCATTTTTTCTTGGGAGGTTTGAAATGTAGCACCTTCATACAAATGCTAATAGGTCTTGACAATGGAATGGTCAAGCTCTCCCCCCCCCCCCAAGCAGGAAACCGAGATTTGGAGGAATTAAATACTGGAGATACTTCAGAAGGAAATTTCTGGAGATGTCAGGAAAAGCTTCCTTGACCTGGCCTGACCAGGTCAGTGGGAGGGGAAAGGGAGAAGATAAAACTCCTAGAGGCAAAAAGGAAGGTCTTTTTTGTGTGTGCTGGGTCCATCAGAGCAGACAGAACTCTTAGCTGAGATCTGGAGGAAGCTGCCATTGACCATGTGCTGGCCTGGAGAGCTACAGAAAGCTTCAAGGTAAACTCTGGAGAGATCTGTAACTTCCTAAGCTAAGGAGCCTGTCCTATATTTTAACATCTCATAGGGCATGTATAGAGAGAGGGACAGAGGAACTGCATTTTACCCATTTCTTTTGAATCCCTTGCTCAGTCTGGTGCTGTGCTAAAAGTATGCTTGTGAACAGTTTCTTTTTAATAAATACTTTATAACTTTGGTGGTAGTGGTTCTCTGTACTACATATGTCTCCACCATCTTGGATATGCGATTTTAAAAGGAGCACTGGGGGAAGGCAGGCAGTTGACAAGTGGCTATTCTTCCAGGGGCACATAAGGCAGTAAATGGTCCCCATGGTGACCAGGTGCTGGGCAGCAGGAGATACAGAGGCAAGGCCTCAGAACTTGGAAGGGAAGCTAAGAGTCCTGACCCTCCCAGCAGGCAATTCCTACAAAGGTCAGGTGGTGGCGGTGGGTTACCAGCAGGGCCGGCTCACTCACTAGGTGAACTAGGCGCTCGCCTCGAGCGCAACAGCCCTTAGGGGCGCCAAACTGGCACACACACACACACCCGCTGTCCTGGTTCAGCTGCAAACACTACTGAGTTTTAAACATGTTATGATCTTTCTGATGATACAAACCAGGGGTCGTTTCGTAGAAAAAGAGCTAGGGGAACTCATTAGCATAACTCATTAGCATATGCCACACCCCCTGACATCACCGGAAGTGTGTCATAAGGCCACACCCCCTGACATCACCGAAAGTGTGTCATAAGGCCACACACCCTGCCATCACCGGAAGTGTGTCATAAGGCCACACCCACAGTCTTAGTCTTAAAGGTTAGTCTTAAAGGTGCTATTTGTTAGTCTTAAAGGTGCTATTTGAACTCTCGGACTATTTTGCAGCAACAGACTAACACAGCTACCTAGAGGAAGCTCCTGGATGGGGCTGGGAATCCTTGCGGAAGCCACGTGAAGCGGCCTCGGCCAGGCAGAGGGGGAGGACGCCAACTTACCCTCCTGCTTCTTCCTCCTTCTGCAACAGAATGAGGCTGGAAGCAGGGGGTGGCCGGAAGAAAGGGGCGGGGCTTCACCATGTGCCCACTCCGCCCCCGGTGCCCCGATCCGAGCCCTAGCGAGGAAGCCCTGCGAAGGGCCCTCCGCCCCCAAAGGTCCCGACCGCCGCTGGCCTTGCAGCTCCACTGCTGAGCCCCATGAGGGGCCCAGCGGTGGACCTGCAAGGCCGGCAGGAGTGCGAGGAAGCCTCGTGAAGGCCCCCTGCCCCCAACGGTCCCGTCCACTGCTGCCACCGGCCTTGCGGCTCCACTGCTGAGCCCCATGAGGGGCCCGGCAGTTGACCTGCAAGGCCGGCGGGAGTGCGAGGAAGCCCCGCAAAAGCCCCCCGCCCCAATGGTCCCGGC
>NW_015171512.1:900271-902603 GCF_001447785.1 Gekko japonicus | reverse complement strand
AGGGCTATTACATAAGGACACTCAAGTTGCAACTGACTTATGGCACACCCAGCAAGGAACTGTCAAGGCAAGTGAGAAGCAGAGGTTGTTTGTGACTGCGAGTGCCTTTCTTTGCAGCGTCTTCCTTGGTGGAAGTCAGATGTGCAAAGCAGGCAAAGTTACAAAAGCAAAAGTGAGTGTTAAGAGCATGGGTGCCAGGGGAACGGGAAGTCCGGGGTACAGATCCAATTAACGGGTCCAAGCCATGGAGTGTTAAGAGCATGGGTGCCAGGGGAACGGGAAGTCTGGGGTACAGATCCAATTAACGGGTCCACGCCATGGTGGGTGCACGGGGGGGGGCACCAGAAGGGATCCTCGCCTAGGGTGCAAAATAAGCTGGGGCCAGCCCTGGTTACCAGAGAGAGATAAAAGCCTCTCCCAGTGCTGGGAAAACCTTGGAGTTTAGGGTGGCCCATTCTGCCACAACAAGGTACATGGATTTTGTATTGGATATTATCCAGCTTCTTGTTTGAATATTCAGAGAAGATGGAATACTTAAAGGATATTGCATTTATTTAATAATAACCTCTTTCTACCTACTGCTGTTGTATCTTGGCATGTGATCTGTTGCTGTGCTTGTAAGGTGTTATTGTATGAATATGCAAAACTTATAGGAATTTTATCAAGTAGGCCATTTTAAGCCATTACTTGTTTTATGAATGAGGTATTTTTTGCTGAATTCACAAAAATGGTTTAGCAGTATATTTGTTAGTAATGGTTGACCAATACAAGAATACTATAGAGGTTACATTTTAGCTCCTGGTGAGACAAAATCACTGATTCAGTGAATATATCACTTGAAAAAGCAATGGTATTTAATTTATAAGAAAAAAAACCAGATTGGTTTTAAGAGACATTCATTTTAATTGATCCACGTTGTAGGGTAAAAAGATTTTTTCTGACTCTAAAACGATTAATTTGTTATAACTGCAATAGTAATTATTTAATATTTAGAAAATCTTATTTGGTTTACTTTTGTATAGCATGAATATATTTGAAGAACTTTCTAGGACTTCCATTTACACTGACAATATTAGTACAGTGGGCAGATATGGACTTTATATGTTCTGATCTAGGGTTCCCAATATTGCTGAAAGTATTAGTAGTTAGTGTTTGGCAGAACATTTAGCAATTATGTTAAAATTAAGATTTTTTTTTTACATAAAACTCCTAATAACGAAATGACCACTGTTGCTTAGTTTGACACATACCATTATCTGGGCATTTATTTTTCTGCCAACAAAAATTGGAAGGCATAGGAAAATATGTTACTATCTTTAAGGTAATTGCCTTTCTAGAAATAGCAAAGGAAATTTTGCCTATGCTGTTCTAAGTTTAAAAAGTCTTAGCACAGGTAAAATTTCCTTTCCAACTCTCATACCTATGCATTTGTCATATGATACTCTAATTAAGCATTTTTAAGTCGTTAAGTTGTTAAAAATAAATTCCTTAGATCACTTTTTTATGTGTAAGGAAAAAACTTCTGAGACAGCTCTCAGTGTGTATGCCAGTGAAAACTGATATATGTTCAGTGTCAATAAGATTAGAGTTTATCGTGAATTCCAGAGAATAAAGGTTGAGTATTAGTACAGCTAATAAGTAGTAATAATAAAAATATTAGGTGAAATTTCAAGTCCTGGTCAATTCTAGACTTTTGAAATTTATATCTAAAAGAATTATGTCTCGATGGTTAAGTTTAATAAATGTGGTTGTCAAGGACCTGAGAAACTCCAGGGCTGTGCAACTCTGAGGAGTTACCCATTGCATCCACTCACCAAGGCAGCAACATCCATAGTGCCTTTAAGGCAATGCCCTCTAGTCAGCTGTTTGGCAGTGACTGGGAGGGGTGTGCAACAAAAGCAACCCACAACAGTGTTTTTTTGGATCTAGCTATACTGGAACAAAACAAAACAACAACCAAAAAGAGTTTCCAGGGTTCCAAATACCGGTATGGTATTCAGATCAGTGTTTTTCACCTGGATTTCTGATATTTCCTGCTATGGAGGGGGGGAAAGTTAAAAAAGTAAAACCTGAGAATATCTCCCCATAGGAAGACTGTTGCAAGTTATTGCTAAACTTGACCTATGTAAAATGTGAGGATCTCAGTATAAGTCATAAGCATCTACCCCCTTCAGAAACAAAAACTGCTAAGCTAACAAACCAACTCCTGCAAAGAATGAACGTTTAAAAAAAAAACACTTGAAACTGATAGAATCTTACCTAAAGCAGCCCAACAAGCTGATTCCAAACCCTGGGAGACAGAGAAACATTGCCCGGGGGGGGGGGGGGGGGG
>NW_015171512.1:896371-899647 GCF_001447785.1 Gekko japonicus | reverse complement strand
GGTGGAGTCCTAGAAGCCTGCAAATGCTAACTCCAGATATTCCTGGTTAATCCTGGATATTTCTGGGATTTTTTGGGACCCATTTTTAGGTGTCTTGAAACATTCTGGATATATTTAGGAGACCTGATTATATCCAAAAAATACTGATGAGGTATTTTTCAGATATATATTTGGTTTGGTTGTATCTGAGCGCACATCCCTAGTTACTGGCCCTTACGCAGCTCACTGCTTGACGAACAACCAGCCCTGTAGCTAGGGACTTTTTGGGGAGGGACCTTGGGGGCCCCACCAGCCAATTAAATCAAAGTTAATTAAATTAACTGATTTAATTGGTGGAACTCCTTAGAACTCCTAAGGCAGCCCTGCAAACACCTCCAGGCTCCAGAGCAAGGTGGGGTAATGCCAAGTTGCCGCAGCCCCCCCCCCCCACAAGGGCAGGTCTTCTCTGCAGAGCATCCAGTTCCCTCCCTCCCTGAGGAGCCCCAGTTCCCCCTTCCACAGCGGCACAGCACCTGTGGCAGCCTACCTCCACCCTCGGATCCCTCCTGGGGCCAGGAGAGGCAAGGCTTGCAGCAGCTGGGCTGGCCATGGAGGTGCTGTGTGCAGGCTCCTTGAAGCACAGCTGAGCATGCCCGGCCAGGACCAGAGGAAGAAGAAGAGAAGAAGAAGAGATTGGATTTATACCCCGCCCTTCACTTGGAGTCTCAGAGCAGCTTACAAACTTCTTTCCCTTCCCCTCCCCACAACAGACACCCTGTGAGGTAGGTGAGGCTGAGAGAACTCTGACACAAACTGCTCTTTTTCAAGGACAGCTGTGCCAGAGCTTGTGACTGACCCAAGGTCACATCAGCAGGTGCAAGTGGAGGAGTGGGGAATCAAACCCGGTTCTCCCAGATTAGAGTCCGTGCACTTAACCACTACACCAAACTGGCTCCTTGCCTTGCCTGGCTTACTTGCTGCTGGAGGGTGCCGCAGCAAGCATCCCATGGAAGCCCGAGATGGAGGCTTCTCCCTGCATCTTTCATGTTTGCTGACTGCCCGGGCCACTCTTTTGGCCCAGCCTAGACGCCGCTGCTACATGTGCTACCCTCATTCTCCCAGCCAACAGGCAATCGGGGAAGGGGGAGCCAAGGCTTTGGAGAGGGCCCATAAAAACCAATAGGGGGCCAGGCCCCATGGGCCCCTCGGTAGCTACAGGCCTGTAAACAACTGAGAAGCAGCCTTGAGCCAGGTGGAGAACAAGGAAATTAATCACAGTTGAGATGTGGGGTGGGAGTGGCAGTTTCCTACAAGAGTTACGCAGATCTCGTAGGCGTTCCAGAGGGGTGGAGCCTGTAAAAGGTCTAGACTCTTGAGAGGACACGTCCTTCATAAGGCAAAGAGAAGTCTGCCTGGGGTGGGACACACATTGGCTTTTACTTTGTAGGTTGAAGGGAGCAAGGTGGAGAGAGGCAGAGATTAAAGGTAAAAAAGACCCCTTTCCCCCTCAGTCCAAGGTTTGTGGGAAGGGTAGACAGAGTCCCCTGCTGACAAGGATACACTAGAACCAGGCAGGGCCTTTATAATGGGCATATGGATTTTCAAAGGAATTCCTTTTGGAGCAAGCCTATTTATATGCAAATATCTTATGTGAAATTAGATTTCTAGACAGTGACTTAGAAAACATGGATTACTCTTAACTGTAGTTAGTTTGTGTAAGCAGGATTCAGCTTGCAGATGATCACTCAAATGTACTTCATTTTGACAAAATGCTGATTTCGTTATTTCAGTTTTGTAGCTGGGGAACAAGCCAGAACAGACCCCTTCATACTGGCTACAGATTATTTGGCTTGTCTGGGAGTTCTCTAACTCCTCAAACCTTTTGCCAAATTACTCTTCTAGTACTATATGTCTGTATAAAGCAGTGTTATAGCTTTCTTGATTGAGAATCTGACTTTTCCCTCAGAGTAGTTTTAATATATCTTAGACAATGGAGTCCCTCTTCTTCTCTCTACAGAAGTACTTTTCTGACAGTTCCCTGACAGAAATCACTGACTCTCAAAGCCTCTTCCCTCAGAAGCCAAATCCTCTGGCTACTGATCCAGACGTTAGATTTCAGACAAAGGCCAAAAGGCGAATGAATCTTTTCCATCCAGATCAGTTGTTTAATTTCCACTCTAAGATGATGATGGCCAGTCAGAGAGCGAGTAGAGCAGCCAGTGTCTTAAGCTCTTCTCTCCAGGGAAGAATAACTCACAACCTCCATGACTCTCTGACACAAGTAGCATTTTAAAAACCTGCTTTTCTGTGCAATCTGTCACAACAGGTTGTCTGTATTCACATTTTGCATGAAACCATCGATTGACACTAACTGTGATTAATATACCAACTTCATACCATGGTTTCAGATTCTGGTTTGACAGACCCTAACTAACTGTAGTGACTCACTGTCATACTAATCATAATTCATTTAATTAAACCATGGTTTTGAACGGTTCGTGAACTGAGCCACTAAGCTTCAGGTGGATCTAACAGCAAATCAAGTTTCTAGGATTTCCTTCGGGATTAGTTTCTTTTAAGCAGTCCCAAAGTACATACATTATCTGTTAGAATTTAATTCCACTATTATTTATTAACTAGGAATAAAGCCCATTGTGGAAATAAATACAACGAGCTCTAGAAAGAGGCTCTGGGAGAGTGCCAAGGCCTTGGGCACTCAGCGTCAATGTGCTGTGGCGACCTCAGCAGGGTATAATGACACAGAGTCCACCATTTTCTCCAGAGGAACTGATCTCTGCTACCTGAGTCTGCATTGCAGGGAGGGCAGGATACAAATGGAATAAATAAATAAATACCTAAAGAGCAGTTGTAATTTTCAGTGATCTCCAGCCCTCACCTGGAGATTGGCAAAAATTGTTACCCAGGAAGAAATGGCTGGTTTGGAGGGTGGAGTCTATGGCATTGTACCTGTCTGAGGTCCCACTCCTCCTCAAACCTCACCCTCTCCAGGCTCCACCCCTCAAATCTCCATGAATTTCCCAACCTGGAGTTGGCAACAGTATCTCCTTCCCAGCCAAGCATCAACCTGCCATTATCTGGCCCTCTGATTTCAGCTTTGCATCTCCTCCCCCATCCCTCCTGGAGATCAGTTGTAATTCTGAGTGATTTCCATCCCTCTCCTGAGATTGGCAACAGTGATTCCCCAGAAGGGAATGGCTGGTTGGGAGGGTGGCGTCTATGGTATTGTACCTGTCTGAGGTCCCACCCCTCCTCAAACCTAACCCTCTCCAGGTTCCA
>NW_015171512.1:890140-895473 GCF_001447785.1 Gekko japonicus | reverse complement strand
AGCCTAAGAGAGCAGGGAAACTTCCATTCATTCCCCAGTCCAGCCGATTGTGGAGTGGCTGAATTTCTGCTGCCTCCCAGGGTTCCCCCACGTCTCTGGCTTGTGGCCTGGACAGCCTTGTCAGCACAGGCAGCAGGAGCATCTCCTAACCTGCTGTAGGACAAAGACTGCCTCCTCCCTGGATGGGCTGGAGTCTATATTGATGCTGCCCTGACCCTTGGGACAGTCCCTCTTTTCCCAGACTTTTTGGCCTTGGGGCAGCTGGGAACTGTAGGCCAGCAGATGAGGAAGCCCCATTCAACCCAGTGAGTGATACCCCTGCAGGCCCCTCTCTGGAACTACAGCTCAATTAAACCTTACGGGGGAACATTTTAAACAAAGAACCACAGCCATCTTACAAACACAGGTAACTGCCATTTCGTGACACCTACCATTGTGGGAACGGTTAGTCCCACACGGGAGGCAAGCAGGAGAAGCGTCTTTGTCAAGAGAGAAAGCCATTTGCCAGTAATTCTGACAGGACACAGTGGCTGAAGGGGGAGTGGGTGGGGAAGAGGAGCAGACCCAGCTCCCGGCCAATGGCACGCGAGTACTCTTGAGTGGCGGCTGATGGGCCAATGGCTGAGGGAGAGCATGGAATCTTGCCACCCTAAAACAGGATTATAATATAGGAGAAATAGCTTGCCTTTCTCACAGAGACTCAAGGTAGGTTGCAAAATATGAAATAATATTAAACAGTGTAAGACATCACACAATACAATATAGGACCAAGATTACAAAAATTAGAAAACAATGCAAATAAAAATCAGTGTAAGGCATGACATACTATAAAAAATGCAGAAAATGCAATTACAGAAGAGAAGATAATGCAATAAGAACAATATGTACATTAAACAGTGGAGTATACTATAATCCTATTCTCTTTATAAAAGAGTCCTCCTGGATTATTCCATTATACTACACCCTGTTCCCTTTATAAAATAGCCCCTGAACATTACTATTAACACAACCTGAGGAATGACAGCATTGCAAAAGCCTTCCTGACTTCCTTAGGTAGGCTATTCCACAAAGTGGAATGCAAGAGAGAATGCATGTTGGTCTTTCCAATTTGTAGGGCTGTGTCTTCAGAAGATTCACAAACTTTGCTATAAAAGCTGCCAAGACTGAGTGAGTTTGTAAATATTAATTTATTAAATTGCAATGGTGATGATGCGGTATGACTGCTGTATATTACTGGGTTTTTTTTTCTGATACAGGTCCTTGATTGTGTGTATTTTGATTTGTTTGAATGCGTAGTATAATGACGGCTTTGGCTGTACAATAAGACTTGACTTGATCTTGATCTCCTTAGCAGTTAATTCAGTGTTTCACGGAAAACTTTCCCCAGTGACTGGTATGAGTCATAGGCTTTCAATGTTCTTGACAATTATTTCTGTAGCAGTTGTAGTTAAACAGGCAAAACAACATTTTAAATTGTCAATTTTCTCTCCTCTGCAATGCTTTCCCAGCACTTCATGCTGATTATAGGAAGTAATTTCTGAAGCCTTGAATTCAGCCATAATCAATCAATATTTTGACAACATATACAATTTTAGAGGGAGGCTTGTAGCAAACGTTATTTCAAACATACTGCCCTGCATATGAAAATTACAAATATTTACTGCAAGACATGAACTTTCCCCTTGTATGCACACCATATGATCTGTTTCAAAAAATCACAGAAATGTCATCCAAGCACATTTTGACACTCTTGTCCTCTGGTCAAAATCCATTATCTTTCTTGAATGCCTTTTTTAAAAATTTGACTTTGACAGTATTGTCTGCCACCAATAGACCCATGGTATTCACATCAGGATTCAGTTAGTTCCCCTTCACATATACTGTGGAAACCATTTTCCCATGACAAAGCCCCACTATGCTGTGATATGAGGGCAAATTGCATCATTCCTTCCCAACTGATGGTTGCCTAGTTGGGAGGATGCGTTCACAAATTTTCAAATAATCTTCAGTGATGCTTACAAATCTGATAGAACAAACAAGTGAGTCCTAGTGTAATGTCTCCTGTTGCTTCGTAGATCATATTTTAGGGTGCATTTCCCTATCTCGATTGTAATTGTCTGACAGAATGCAGAGAATGGTGGCTCTAAAACTTTGACCTCTGAGGAAATTTTCATGTGTATAGTAGAAAGCAATGGTTCCAAAGTATAGAGTCAGTTACAACTTACAGTTTGCTTTCTATAAGCAAAATGGAATCAGGGTTAAACAACAACACTCCCAGAAATCTGTGCACGTTGCCATTGGGGTATTGCCATTTTCTACCCCAAACCCATATAGCAAATTGAGCTAAGCTCTGGTCCAGGGAACCATTTTTAAATGTACAGGTGAGATACAGCCCTTCATGACAGCCTGAAAACCCTTCCTGTAAATCTGAAGAATATTTACTTCGTCACTTACATTTGTTGAACAGAAAAAATGCCCCAAAGCATATGGAATTATTAAATTTAGATGTTTTTAAATGTTTTAATTCAAAAGTTATGGAAGTTTGCTGTCTAATATCTCAGGCTCAAAATATAGTTTTTGTTGTTTTAAGGGAATCATATTCTGAGTTATTCAGTTTAAAAAGGGACAGGTGAACCCACACAAAATAAACATTTTGCCTCATGTCAAAAGTGTGCTTTCAAGATCTAGATCAGTGGTTCTCAACCTTCCTAATGCCGCAACCCTTTAATACAGTTCCTCATGTTGTGGTGGCACCCCAACCATAAAATTATTTTCGTTGCTATCATAAGACCATCGAAAATTTGTGTTTTCCGATGCTCTAAGGCGACCCCTGTGAAAGTGCCGTTCGACCCCCAAAGGGGTCACGACCCACAGGTTGAGAACCACTGGTCTAGATGCTTTAGTACTGTGAAACAAGGATTTTTTTGCTATCATAAAAATACTTTTGTGTGATGTTTTCTATCCCAAGCTACATTGGAATTTGGCTTGTGGTAGAAATATACCCCAAATTTAATACCATAATGTTTCCTCCAAGTTTGTTAGAGGGTTATCTTTACAATTGTGTATCCATCTTAAAGCTCTGATATAGATGGTCCAGGCTAGCCTGATCTTGTCAGATTTCAAAAACTAAGCAGGGTTGGCCCTGATCAGTACTTGGATGGGAGATGACTGAGCAAGTCCAGGGTCTCTATGAAGAGGCAGGCACTGGCAAACCATCTCTGAATGTCCCTTGCCTTGAAAACCCCATGGGGTTGACATAAGTCAGTTGTGGCTTGATGGCACTCTCCACCACTACCATCCAGCTTAATGGATTAAACTCATCTTCCGTTTCATAGGCAAATCACTATAACAGTTTGGTATGGAGAGAAGTGGTCTTAAATGTCTAATGAAGCTGCTCTTTGATATCTTAAGTGCTTGACCTTACTCAAGATGGGTATAGTTGGAAGTCACATGATAGATGAACGTTGCTGAAATGGTCAGTATTGGCCTGGTCTGGGCCAGGAGGTGAGACTCCCCAGGAGTCCTTGGTGTGCAGCCTAAATTCCTATGAGGAAAGAAAGGCAGGACATAAATGCAATAAATAAGTAATCTGAGAAATAGCATGCAATTCACACTGATAAAAACGTTACATAGTGGGGAAGGGACTTGCTCTAAGAAAGTAGAATTGCAGTGGAATACTGTGCTGCGGGAGATCAGTTGCCCTCAAACACATTCCATTCAGCGGTTCTGCTTGTATTATTGTCCTGTTAAATAGAAGGATTTCCCAAGCTTCCTGGAATCTGTTTCATGGAAACAAACTATCTTTAAGTATATACCGCTTAGCCAAGTATGTCATTGTCTTTTTATATTATGGCAACTTTTACCTTTAAAAAACTCAGAAGAAAGACATGGTTTAACTTAAAGAATTGTAGAGGTTAAGTGATAAATTGTTTTAGTGTCAATGCATCAGAATCCTGATAGTGATACGAGCACTGTGTAATAGCACGAGGGGCATTTCTGCACTATTTACATACCATATAATACTATAATTGTCCATACTATTCTTTGCATTTCATGTACTTGGGCTTTTTCAGACAAATTTCTATACAGTTTTGATCAACCTAATTCTGTACATTTTTGATGAATAGGTTCTCAATGACTTCAAATGGTCAGTCATTAATGAGACCAATGACCTCATGCTGTTTAACATGTTGCTTTGTAATTTGATTGATTGCCCTGGTCTGCATTATACAGTAAGAAAGAAGCCATTAAAAACATGCCACTCTCTAGGTGTTTTTAAAACTCAGACTGAGCTCTTAGAAATATGCTGCTCATTATTTACACTGAGTGATAAAGTTACCTTTTGACACCCAGGCCAATTAGTTTGATGCCATTTGAAAGCCATTGAGTAAAGGCAAATATATGTAAATTAGGATCAGCATAATTATGCATCTGCACTTGCACCAGTTTGAAACATCATTGTGTCTTTCTGTAGTGGGATTTTGCAGAACATTCAGTGTATGCAAAAATCTTGTTGCATTCAAATGGGTTTCAGTATTGGGTTTAGTCTACTGCTGATTTCTGAGATTGTTCCAAAGGTTCTTTCCTTATCCTAATTAATTACTTAGATGCAAAATTCACCAGGTATATTACTTTATGAAAGCCAGTTTGCGGCATTCCATCCCACTGTCCCATTCTGGTGAGAACAAGACCAAAATCCAGAATTGGGCCGAGTAAGAGCAACTTTGATTCTCAGTGGTTGGGATCACTGGGGGGCATGGAACAGGTTTAGCTTTCATCTCAATAGTATCTTAAGTATATAGATACTCATTTTATCCTATTTACGTGAGCTGTTACTCTTTGTTCTCATTAAACTGTTTCTGCCCTTTGGGATAACATTGCTGTATGAGCAAAAACCCCTTATGGCACATGATGTTCTCACTAGAATGTAAGGAACTGGCTTTCACACAGAATTGTCAAGGACGCGCAGCAGAATTGCTGTGAAGGAGTGGGAGAAAGCAGTGTCCCTCCTTTCTCTTCTGAAGGAAGCATTAAAACAGTGGTACAGGAGACTTCAAAACCATGCCCTTGTGTACAGTACAGTTTGGGGAGCACTATGAAGAGTGGGAAGGACTAGAATGGGAAGGACTAGAGATCTCTTCAAGAAAATTGGAGAAATCAAGGGAGCGTTTCATGCAAAGCTGGCCATGATAAAGGACAAAAACAGTAGGGACTGTCATGCCTGCCCTTGACTCAGCCCCAGAGCCAGCTCCTGACAGCCTAAGAGGGGAGGATTCAGTGCCTTTAAGAGCTGAAGAAGCATCAGGATCTGCACCTACTGTAAGTACTGAGGA
>NW_015171512.1:883368-888393 GCF_001447785.1 Gekko japonicus | reverse complement strand
CCTGACTGTTCCCTGGAAGGCCAGATCATGAAACTGAAGCTCAAATACTTTGGCCACCAAATGAGAAGGGAGCACTCCCTGGAGAAGACCCTGATGCTGGGAAAGATTGAAGGTCAAAGAAGACGGGGACGGCAAAGGATGAGATGGTTAGACAGTGTCATCGATGCAACGAACATGAAATTGAGCCAACTTCAGAGGACGGCGGAAGACAGGAAGGCCTGGCGGGATCTGGTCCATGGGGTCGCAAAGAGTCGGACTCGACTGTGCGACTGAACAACAGCAAATGAAGAGTCCAGAGACTGTAATCTGTGTCTGATTACTAAGCACTGTAAAGATTTGGAAAAGCAGCATATCCCTTGTATGGGACAGGTGAAGCAGAGGAAAGTGCTTGACTAATATCTCTGCTTAGAGACTGGATGGGGAGACAATGAGTGGAGGGGGAAAAAGAGTGAAAATGTCCATTCCTTACGCATGAATATTGACAGTCCTTTATCTAATTTTCTATACTGGTGGTTTCAAGACAGCCTTTTAAGACAGTAGAAATTTCAAGAATACTCCTGTTCATATTGGATTGCTGCATGTTTTAGAAGGCATCTATTATGGCACTGGGGTGGCAGGAAAGGTGATGTGCAGATATCTCCATTGATGATTTTTCTCACAATCCACAGTCCCAGGTGATGGCACAGAACTCATTAAGTGAACTCCATTCCTCATTCAGTTCTATAGATCATATACCAAATTGTGTGTTACAGTTCATATCCTGTGTGTCAGACATAAAGTCATAATGTATTCATCATAGAATCATAGAGTTGGAAGGTACCTCTAGGGTCATCTAGTCCAACCCCTTGGTCAATGCAGGAAACTCACAAATGCCTCCGCCCCCAGTGACCCCTACTCTATGCCCAGAAGAGGGCAAAATAACCCCCCAACCTCCTCCAGGATCCCTGATCAAACTGGCCCGGAGAACAATAGCTTCCTGACCCCCAAAGTGGTGATTACCATTTCCCTGGGCATCCTTAAGGTTCTATTAAGTGTCTAAATAACTACTTTGGAAATCTAAATATCCTGTTCTACTTCTATCTCTCTGTGTTGGGGGGGGGGGATCAATTCATAATTTAGAATTTTACTTTCACATTGTGCTGTTCCAGGAGGTACAGCATATATTTGGCTGTGTGACACCATGTGATACCTTCAAAATTATGTCATACAAGGGTAAATATAAGCAAAATGAGTGGCAAACAAATGGTATATGTGTGGCCAGTTTTGCCTTCATGCCAGGAATCTTCCTGATTAAACTGCACATGGGCAGAATGATGGCTTCTATTTGGCAGTAGCTTTTTTCTAAGTTATTGGAGAAACTAATAATAGGAAAAAACACATTAAAACGTCTAAAGTCTTGGCAGATGGGGTTGGTTTTGCTTTACTTATCTAGTGGCATACCGGGAATTGAGAAGCCATTTTCTTCTGTGCCTGAAATCAACCAGAGAATTTGGTGGATGTTTAGGAGCCTTTACTTGTGTGTGGTTTAGCTTCCTTGCCTGAGCCATATCTTTGTGTTTTAAAGCTTTTCACTCTGATGCAAGAAGTTACTGTATATATTTTCCCAAACTAAAGAATCTGCTTTAAGCGTCTGGGTTTTGTGTGCAGAGTCCCAGTCAAAGGTTTACCGATAGCATCCACAGTCTGCTATGAGTGAGTGGACAGGTGAAGTCACCACCTGGATTTGTTTATGGGCATTCACACTGTTGGATCAGGGTGACTTTGCATCTCCCAGGCATCCCATATGGATAAAATGCACATATCCTACTTGCTCACGACACATTAACAATCTAATCTGTTGCGGCTCTAGGATTTTGTTTTTCTTTTTGCGTTGCACAATTGGGCTGGCTGTCCTTCAGATCTCCCCATGCCCTATAAATCTATGATTTTAAAGTTACGTAATGTATGGATTCTGGCATAATACACATTTATGCTAAGTCTGGCTCATATCAGAGCCTTTCATCCATCATTTCCATGAGAAGTACAATCACTTTAAATTAAAGTAAAGCACAACAAAGTAATTAATCCTGTATGAATGTTCAAACATTTTGTGACTGTTTTTCCCCCTCTTGCCCCAAGTCTCTGGACTTCCTCTGTGTGCAATCCAAGAATCTCAGTAAAGTGTGTTTGGCTTTTTTGTCTGAAGAAATTGAATTTTCAAATAACTGTGATTGTGCCATGATACTTTTACCTGAATCCTTTTAGATAACAAGTAGCATATTGTATTTGGTTCATTTATCTCTGATCGAAGAGCACAAGACCACGGAAATGTCACTCAAGGAGCACACTTTGTAGGCAGTTTATGAGAGTAAGATCAAAGAAAAATAATTGTCTGGAAAGCAAGAGAATCGTTTTACCTGGAAGATCTACTGTGTCCCCAAAATAATCAATCGGGGAAATAAAGGTAAATAAATTGTGCCTCAGAATTGTTTGGTATGGTGTCACATTTGGCTATAAGTGCCTCAGTGGCTAAATGTGCCTGTGATGTGCCATCAACTCACTTCTGACATAGGGTGACCTCATGAATTAATGACCTCCAAAATGTCCTCTCAGTAACAGCCTTGCCCAGGTCCTGCAAGCTGAGGGCTAAGCTAAACCATATATATAAAAGTACAAATATTTATTAAGGCGTACACCTGTTAAAACTCTCCTGATTAAAAATTACTTTGTCGAAGATCAGACTATAAAAGCTTATACATACATATGATGGGTAAATAATTTACACCTGAAGACCAAATGCGTTTCGGCCCCTAAAGGCCTTCCTCAGTGGTCACTATTATCTATATATTCTAGACACACATTCTAAGACCTGTTACAGAGTTTTAGTACACATATAATTTAATCAGATGTTGTTTCCTTGTATACTTATAATTGGACTCTTGGTATTACTGATGAGCCATAGGTATAGCCATATCACCTCCACAACTTATTCTGGTAACAGCGATTTTGTAGGTCTGAATGTGTGTCACTCCATCCAGGGTCTTCCTCTTTTCCTGCTGCCTTTAACTTTTCCTAGCATTATTTATATTTATTTATTTATTTATTTAACTTATCTCCTGCCCTCCCCACCGCAGCAGACTCAGGGTGGCTCACAACAGATTACAGTAAATAAATCAATTTCTTAAATAAAATTACAATAAGTTAAGTCTAAAAACAGTACATAACATGCTAGCAGTGGCGTGAAATGGCGAGAATCTGACAGTCAGTTAAGCGCATGGTCTGGGTCTCGTCAGCGGCGTCCAGGCTATTCAGTCAATGTAATATTGATGTTTGTGATATCATTGTTGTTGATAGTATTGGGGCCAGGGCCTCAGATGGATGGGTGCAGCTCCTTAATGAAAAGCCTGGTAGAAGAGCTCCGTTTTACAGGCCCTGCGGAACTGTAAAAGGTCCCACAGGGCCCTGATGTCTTCCAGGAGCTCATTCCACCTGTGTGGAGCCGCCACTGAGAAGGCCCTGGCCCTCATTGCTGCAAGCCTGGCTTCTCTGGGGCCTGGAAGAACCAGATGATTTTGGGAACCAGATCGCAGTGCTCACTGGGGAACGTATGGGGAAAGGCAGTCCCCTAGGTATGTAGGTCCCTGGCCATAAAGGGCTTTAAAGGTGAGTAACAGCACCTTGAACCGAATTGTCTTTTCCAATGAGTCTTGTCTTTTCATAATGTATGTGACCAAAGTACGATAGCTTCATTTTAGTCATTTTAGCTTCTAGGGAGATTTCAAGCTTGATTTGATCTGGAACCCACTGATTTGTCTCTTTGATGGTTCACAGTATCTGTAAAACTCTCCTCCATCACCACATTTCAAAGGAATCTGCTTTCTTCCTCTCAGCTTCCTTCATTATCCAACTTTCACACCCTTACATAGCAATAAGGTATACTGTAGTATAAAATATCTTGATCTTGGTTGTCAGTGACACATCCTTGTATTTAAAAATCTTTTCTAGCTCCTTCATGACTGCCCTTCACAATCTCAGTCTCCTCCTGATTTCTTGGTTGCAGTCTCCCTTTTGGTTGATGATAGAGCAAAAAAAAAAAAATCCTTAAAAAAATTTCATTGCCGATCTTAAAAGTAGTGTAATTCCTCAGTATTCATTACTTTTTTCTTCTTGATGCAAAGCTGCAATCCTGCTTTGGCGCTTTCTGTTTTAACTTTTCTTACCCCACCCCCAGCTGATGGATCGGAGAAATTCTTCAGCATACTGAATGGCACTTAGGCAGCATTACCTAACTAATGAAATTGTTAAATGAAGGTGGAGGAAGATTTTATCTGTTTGAAGTTGTTTGAAAATAAGGGAGAGGAAAATTGTATATCTGTCCCTACAATAAAGTTGCCCAGGGCTCTTTTTGTAGAAAAACGATAAAGTTGCCAAACACAATGTTGTCTATTGCCTACCATGGCAGAGATCTACTATGTTGAATAAGCTATTTTTAAAAAAGAAGGGGCCCTTCCTCACACACACACTAGGAAGTATCACCACTAGTAATACACTAGGTTTATAGGTATGATGCACAAATGTGTGATTCCCGTGGCCGAATTGAAATTACGCAGCAAGTTAGAATACATTCTTTTTCCTTTGTCCTACAAGTTCGTTACCATTTTACTCATGTATCTACAAGCAGTGTTGGCTGCAGTTTTGTTTTTTCCATTACTCAGAATATGCAGATGCTTCACATTCATGTTTCTCCCAGTTAAAATTACTCCTTTTAATTAGATTGATATGGCAATAGAAGACATTTCTCCTTTTCAAAATAAATTTGGGAAATTTTGCAACTATTATTCAGTAAAATGTATCAATTTATTTAAACAATGCATGCAAAATCCAGATGGATGTTGGAGCCTTCACAAGTCCTGCATGTGACCATATATATAACACCAGAAAGGGAACATAAGAAGAAAAGGAACAATTTCTCTTCTCTCTCGTGTTAAACCAGTTTGCCTGGAATAGGAAGCGGCTAGGCTAATCATTCCTCCCCTCGGCTGCCTG
>NW_015171512.1:861430-883268 GCF_001447785.1 Gekko japonicus | reverse complement strand
AAAGAAAATAGTTGATTGAAGGCTTTAAAACAGTAAAAAAGAACATTGTGTAACATCCCTGCGGTGGGAATTGAGATGTGTGCAGCCGAAAACCGAAACTGACGAACTGTATCGCGGGAGGAGCAGGCCGGTGTAACGAAAAAAATACTCCGAGGTGCTGGAACAGGAAGAGGAAGCCCTGAAAGAAGGGCTGAAGCCAACAGGAAGCCAACAGGAAGAGACTCGGAGCTACAAGAGAGCAGAACCGGAAGTGAGTGTATACGAACAGACGGGACCTGGAATACGGTAACCTGACCTACTCTATACCCGAATACCATAGAGAAGTTGCGCCCGACATTTTGAGGAGGACCTGACTTTAAATTTGACTTTAAACTTCTTTTAGAAGGTTTTTAAAAGCGAAAATAGAAGGGAATGGCTGATTGAAGGCTACCCTTTAGAAGAGACTGTTTGTGAATTTGCGCACCGCAGGAAAAGCACCAAAACGGAGACCAGAAGAGGACCGAAAAGAGCTGACTCTGATCCTGACGTTAAGCCAAAAGTGAGACCAAGAACTAATTCAACACCAACTAGGCTGACACCAACCCCCAAGATGTCAAAAGAGAGGGAGAAGGATAAGAAAGAGATGTATGCTGCCATGGAGGCAATGGAGAAAAGGATGCTGGAAGCAATACAAGCTATGGGAGAACAAAGTGAAAAAAGGATGGGGGAACAGATTGAAAAGCAACTGGAGGCACAAATGGCAAAGCAGACTCAGATTCATCTGAAACAACTTGAAGAGGTTCAGGAGAAGAACATAGCGGCAATTAAAGATTTGGTCACTACTGAGATAACTTCAATCAAGCAAGAAATAGAAGGAGTCAAAAAGGAGATTCAGGCTAATGCAACCAAAACTACGGAAGTGGAAGAGAAGATGCAACAAGTGGAAGAAAAACAGGATTCTTTGACTCAGCAATTTAGAAGATCAGAAACAATGATGGAGTTCAGAAGGATGCAAACCCATCTGAGATTCAGGGGCATTAAAGAGAAGGAAAATGAAGATATAAGAGATGAAATGATGAAGGCAATAACATCATATTTGGAAGAAGATGAAGGGACAATGGACTCTGATTTTGATTTGATATACAGAGTGAACTCCAGAATTGCAGAAAAGAAAAATTTACCAAGAGATGTTATTGTACAATTTGTAACAAGAACAACTACAGAAGATATTTTTAAGAAACAATTCACCGTCCCTTTTGAAATGGAAGGAAACAAGATTATGGTGATGAGAGAACTCCCCCGAGCAGTACTGCAAGACAGAAAAAGGTATAAGCCTTTGGTGGATAAACTGAGGACTTTGAATATTAGGTACAGATGGGAAATTCCACAAGGCTTATCCTTTACTTACAAAGGTGGGAGAGTCCAGATCAGGTCGGTGACGGATTTTTATAAATTTAAGGCGGACAATTCTGACGTCTTTGGAGAACTTTAAATTAAGAATCTACAATGGATTACAAATTGTTGTCATGGAACGTGAATGGATTAAATTCACCTAACAAGAGGAAAAGAATCAATTATTGGATACAAAAACAAAATTGTAACTTGATATGCTTGCAAGAAACTCATATTAGAAAACTGGATGCCAAATATTTAAAAAATGTTAAATTGGGATTAGAATTTTATTCCTCGGCCTTAAATAAGAAAAAAGGTGTGGTGATATATGTGAAAAAGGATTTACAACCTAAAGAAATTTTCAAAGATTTGGAAGGAAGATATGTGGGTGTGGAAGTGATGATTCAACAGAAAAAGACACTGGTGGTCAATATATACGCACCCAATGGAGCAAAAGAAAAGTTCTTTAAGGACTTAACTGAACACCTACAAGGACAAACTTATGATCAAGTTATTTTGGCCGGAGACTTTAATGGAACTATAGATCGGCTGGATAGACAATCACAAAAAGGCAACGAAATTAGTGGAAAATTGCCAAAGAACTTTTTTGAACTAGTCAAACAGGAAAAACTAGAAGATGTGTGGAGGAAATGGAACCCAACGCAGAAAGATTTTACTTTTTATTCCAATAGACATTGCTCTTTTTCCAGAATTGATATGATTTGGATGTCAGAAGAATTGTCAATGAAAACACAAAAAATAGAAATCCTGCCTAGATGTAACTCGGATCACAACCCTGTTTTGTGGACCTCTACTGAAAGGAATAAATCCTTTCTTTGGAGAATAAATGAAGATTTGTTGGATAAAAAAGGTGTTATGGAAATGTTAAAAGAACCATTAGCATATTAGGCCACACCCCTGACAGCACAGCTCATTAGCCCATTAGGCCACACCCCCATGTTACCAGAAGTGTGGTTATCCAGCCACACTCACCTTTTGCTTGTTATTCTATTTACCTTGTTTGTTGTCAAAACCCAGGGCTTTTTTGTAGCAGGAACTCCTTTGCATGTTAGGCCACACACCCCTAATGTAGCCAATCCTAATGAGTTTCTGGTGGTGGGTGTGACCCATTATGCTAATGAGTTCCTGCTGGGCGTGGCCAACTTGGGAGCCAGCTGGAACTCCGTTCCTGTGCGTTCCTGCCCAAAAATAGCCCTGATAGTTGCCAAACACAATGTTGTCTATTGCCTACCATGGCAGAGATCTACTATGTTGAATAAGCTATTTTTAAAAAAGAAGGAGCCCTTCCTCACACACACACACTAGGAAGTATCACCACTAGTAATACACTAGGTTTATAAGTATGATGCACAAATGTGTGATTCCCGTGGCCGAATTGAAATTACGCAGCAAGTTAGAATACATTCTTTTTCCTTTGTCCTACAAGTTCGTTACCATTTTACTCATGTATCTACAAGCAGTGTTGGCTACAGCTTTGTTTTTTCCATTACTCAGAATATGCAGATGCTTCACATTCATGTTTCTCCCAGTTAAAATTACTCCTTTTAATTAGATTGATATGGCAATAGAAGACATTTCTCCTTTTCAAAATAAATTTGGGAAATTTTGCAAATATTATTCAGTAAAATGTATCAATTTATTTAAACAATGCATACAAAATCCAGATGGATGGTGGAGCCTTCACAAGTCCTGCATGTGACTATATATATAACACCAGAAAGGGAACATAGGAAGAAAAGGAACAATTTCTCTTCTCTCTCGTGTTAAACCAGTTTGCCTGGAATAGGAAGCGGCTAGGCTAATCATTCCTCCCCTCGGCTGACTGTAGCTCATTCTCCAATTGCACACAGACCCAGTAGAGATTCTGAGCTACAGAGCAGGGGTTGGGCCTTGAAGCTTGTAAGCTCCTGTCTGGCACAGTCAGGACACTGGGAATCAATTACTGTAGTAACTGTTGTGTAGGTAGCAGGCGCTGTTGGGTAGTTCCCCCCCTCCTGTACTTTTTAAAAGCTAACTCTGTTTTCCCCACTATGCAACCATATTTTTGTGTGTGTTTACACACTGTTTAAAGGGGGGGGGATGTCAAACTTCATCAAGACTACTCCTCACTTATATAACTTCCCCACCATTTCATAAACCTCTTTTTAAAATTATACTGTGCTATTGGAACCTACCCATACATGGGCTGATTTATAAGAAGCCAGTGAGGCTTTGGGGATAGGGTTGCCAGGTCTTACCTGGCTGCCAGTGTGTGGGGGGGTCCTGGAGTTCTTTGGCATGTGTGTTTTGTGCAGGGCACATTGCAGGGGATGCTCGATCATTTAAGGAAAAACTCTATGGTTTTTCCTTAAATGATCAAGTATCCTCCCTGCAATGTGCCTGGTATGATGATGTCCGGTCATGTTGGCGCACATGCGGGTCTTTGGGGGCGAGGTTCCCCCCACTGGCCGAATCAGGGCCAGCAGATTGGGGGCCACAAAAGCAGGTAAACCCCCACCCCTGTCGGGGGAATGGGAACCTATTTGGGGGAAATGTACTTATCTGTAGTGTTAAAAGTTGCATTGTGGCGGATGCAAAGAAAGGGGGGTTAGATTTTCGAAGAACTGGGGGTGAGAAAGAGAAAACATTTATTTTCAGTTTACATCCTGCCACATGCAGTACTATTCAGTAGTGTTCATAATTTAAAATCGGAGATGGGGGTTATATCTTCCTTTTATGCCATTTGGGAAGTAGATCCCTGATGAAACATTTGACTTACTACCTTAGACCTTAATCCACCTGAAACACATACAACTGCATTGGTATATATTTATCCTATCACACACACACACACACACACAAACTAAACACTTGTTTTGTGCCTTTATCCAAATACCTGAATTGATTGTAAATTCTTTGGGAGCCAAGTCCTCCCATTTGCATGGGTTACTCTGAAAAAATTACAGTGACTCATCTAAGACATCTTGTGCATTCATGGACTGCAGTGGTCAGCTCACATACTGTCACTTAAGGCACAGTTTGTTCCAACAAATTCTGGTTTTGGTGCCTTCTCACCATAGCCTAGAAGGGTATAGATGAGGAACAAACTGGGATTAAACCCCAGGATGTTTGCATTTGTACATTACACAAAGCTACAGTTAAGACTCACTGTGGTTAATAAACTAATTTCAGATCCTGGTTTGATGAACTCAAACAAACCATAGTCAATGGAGTGTTCTGTAATCAGACCATCATGCTAATCTATATATCTAATAGTGAAGGCACCCCCTGTGTGCGGATATCTAAATCCGCACATTGGGGGCACCTGGGGGGCAGGGAGATTTTCCTGCACATCTGGGGCGATCACCAAATGTGCAGAAAAATCTAAAAACTGTAAAAAAAACTATGGGGGAGATACTGAAATCCCCCCAAAAGTAAAAGAAATGGCTTTGGCGGTGGGAGGGGTGGGGGGAGAAGGCTTGGCCGACCGGTGAGGCTTCGCTGCTACCGCTGCTGCTGGCGGGGGAGGAAAGAGAAAGTTGGGCGGGCTGACGAGGCCTTGCCACTGGACGGAGGGAGGGAAGGAGAAATTATGGTGGGCCGGGAAGGGGGAAATTTTGGTGGGCCGGCAAAGCCTCACCGATGCCGCCGGGGGGAGGAAAAAGTTGGGCAGGCCAGCAAGGCCTCACTGCCGGGGGGGAAGGAGGGAGGGAGGGAGAGAAGGAGAAATTTCGGCGGGCTGGCGAGGCCTTGCTGCCACTGCCGAGAGGGGAAGGGGGAAAGCTCGGTGGGCCGGCAAAGCGCCAATGCCACTGCCAGGGGAGGAAAGTTTGGCAGTCCAGTGAGGCGCCACCGCTGCTAGGGGAGGGGAAGCTTGGCGGGCCGAGGTCAGGCCTCGATGTGGATGCCAGGGACGGGGGGGACAGGGGAGAAGGTTCACTTGCGGCTGCTTCTCCCATGGAGCATCTCCCCCCCTGCGAGTATTGCGGGGTCCCCCTTCTTGTAATTTAATAAACCCATGCTTCCGTACTGAAACACTGAACCGAACAACTTGGGTGTATCCTACCATTCCACTCAGTTGTCTAGCCTTCCTCTGACAGAAGAGGCTGTTCCTTTGTAGAAGAACCCCACATGGAGGTGCAACATAGTTAAAGCAAAATGATTATGACTGTATGGCCATATGAAGGTTCTTGGCTCATTTCTGTAGCCTACAAATGCACAGCACTTTTCAGGTACTGAAAGCACATGATATAAGCAACCTTCCTAAAGCTAGGCAGGTCTGGGCGGTGCCTGAATGGGAGACCTTCTGTCCTGGAACATACTGTATGCCACCTTGAGTTCCACAGTGAGTGAAAGAAAAGATGTTGAGAAAATGAGTACTGTTTGCCTTCAGCTTCCATATGGGGCCATTGCAAATAGGTGGTACACTTCCTCTCCCAGTTTGAAAAGTATAACCCAGGGCTGCAGTGTATTTGAATTCCTTTTTCATATTCCACACTCTGTGATTCTGTTAAGCTTGTTTGTGGTCCATTAATGTTAGATTAGCATTAGTTGATGGGGTTTCCTTTGTTTAAAACTGCATATTTCAAAGCAGTAACCAGTTGATCATACACTCCAGTGTGCAATTTAATACTCATGGAACACAAAGAAACTATTTAAAAAGGACAAGAAACACTTACCTGCTACGAAGTTTGAGTCCAGTGGCACCTTTAAGACCAACAAAATTTTATTCTGGGTATAAGCCTTTGTGTGCATGCACACATCTTCAGATACATTGAAGCAGAAGTCACCAACCATGGCTTATAGGTAATGGGTGAAGAGGGGATTGCCAGGAAGGGCCAATTAGAGTCAAGATGCATAGGTAACTGAGCAGTAAATATAGCTCACTCACAAAAGGCTGAGCAGCACACAAATGGGACTACAGTAGCAAAACAATGGTGCAACCATCAAGAGTTTCAGGGCGCTCCAGCAGCAGGTATCGCAATTACCCCTTAGCTCGTGTGCAGTTTCAGCATTAGAGTTGCTATGAGGGACATCCCAGTTTGAGAGCCAGTTTGGTGTAGTGGTTAAGTGTGCGGACTCTAATCTAATCTGGGAGAACCGGGTTTGATTCCCCACTCCTCCACTTGCACCTGCTGATGTGACCTTGGGTCAGTCACAAGCTCTGGCACAGCTGTCCTTGAAAGAGCAGTTTGTGTCAGAGTTCTCTCAGCCCCACCCACCTCACAGGGTGTCTGTTGTGGGGAGGGGAAGGGAAAGGAGTTTGTAAGCCGCTCTGAGACTCCAAGTGAAGGGCGGGGTATAAATCCAATCTCTTCTTCTTCTTCTCTAGCAAACGAGCCACCGGTGGGGGGGAATCAGGAGGCGTGGTGCTTGTGGCAGCTCCAGGTGTAAACTCTCCTGGTAGCTGGTGTTCATCCTCCGCAGGACGTAGGTCTGGTGATTCAAGGGGTGCAGGGAGCTCACCCTCAGACGTTGAGGGCGCAGAATCCCCGGGGTCAGGGTCCACGGGGTCGGGCTGCACTGCGGGCATGACAGCCGCCAACTTTTGCAAGCTTCCCCAAGTTCTGCTGCAGGATCCTGTTTCTGCGTGCTATAAATCTGGGCTTTGCCAAATGTGATCTGTAAATCCCGCACAGGCTTTGTGGGGAACAGCAGGAAGGTGTTCCCTGATCTCGCCTCCCCAATGAGATCTGCAGACGAGAAAGACAATCTGGCTCTGCAGGGTGGTGCTGGGAAGGATGAGGAATGCTGAGGAGCAATGCTCCCTCTAAGGTGCAGAGTCTTGTGAGCAAAAATTCTACTTCGTGAGCTACCGACATTAAAGTTGTGAGTGAGTGATTTGGCTACTGCATAAATTAGTTTGCTCTGGAGCCAGAGGCTAAAAAACTGTGAGCTAGCTCACACTAACTGGCACAGAGAACAGATGGCCTCTGCAAGCATGTCAGAAACGCACGTAGCTAATGGAGGGCCTGGAGTTTGGAGATCACCTGACTCCCCAGACCTAGCCTATCCCCCACCCATTGCCATGACAACCCAAAAATTGGACACCCCCTTCCTACTCGTGATTGGCTGATGGCCACGGCTAGTCATGATTAGATTGGGGTTTTTAATTGTCTGACCCTTGGAGGAGAGCTCAGATTCTTCTTGCTCTCTCTACTTGTTTGAATTGCATCTGGGAATGCTGTCCCAGGTAGAACAAAGGACTGCTTTGTGAGCTGAACATGTGCTTCTTGCTCCAAATGGGCTTCTTGCTCCAAATCCCTTGGGGCTACTGGATTAATGGACTGTTCTGGACTGATAACTGTTCCTGACTTGGTAAATATGCATCTCTAATGTGTAGTGAGGCAAAACATTGCCTAGCCTTTGTTATTTGTAAATCCTTCTAGTCTGTGCTAAATAAACTTATTCTGGTTTTCTAATTTGTCTGTATTGTAGTAACTGGACTTCAAGCCTTTTTCCTGTAGCCTGCTGCTCGCCAAATTATGCTACCTTGGTAAGATTAACTGCACAGATTGAGCTGCTAATGTATTAAGTCCCAGATGCCACCTGAGATTCCGGAATCTAATCTCAGGCTGGTGAGGGAGTAAATTTAGAGATTCCTGGTGGCTATAGTGTTCTGAAATCCAGAGACCCTACCTTTCTGGGGTTATTGTGTACTGTATCGAACCTTCCATCCCTGGCCTGGCCTGGGGGGGCAGAATCTATACAGTACATAATACAAAAATCTCAGCACACATTCAATGAGGTTGTTGTGCTTGACAGCCATCAGCTAGCTCCCTTAATGATAGGTTTCACTCTTGTTTGGAGAACTCTGCCTATTTTTAAGGACCTGGGCTCCTTAATCTAGGATTTTTATCTCTGTGGGAACGTGAAGTATAAAACAGCAGTTGTCCACTGGCTGTTGGAAGCTGCTGCAAGTGGGAACAAGGGGTGGGCACGAACCAGGAAAATGCAGTTTGTGATGGTTCCTGGGTGACCCACAAACCGTCACAAACTAAATGGTTTTATATGAATCAAACCACTTCATGAAGTCTGATGCAGCAGAACAGGCCTCCTCCCCCCCCCCCCGGCATCCTGGTCCAAGTTTGGTGAAGATTGGATTGAGGGGGTCCACATTACAGCCCCCCAAAGAGGGTGCCCCCAGGAAAGTGCTTTTGGGGAAATGCCAGGCGCAGCTTCAGGCGTGTATAGAATGGACCCTGTGCAAGCTACGCACACACACACACACCAAACACACAGGGAACCTCATCCTGCTGCCTGCTCCTTTACAATCTCAAAGTGGGGGGGGGCAGATTACATCCCACTTACCAACCCCCAAAACCAGTCCCTCATGATTATACCTGCCCACTGCTCCTGAGTCTGAACCCTTCAGTGCTGTCAGGATGAAAGTGGGTGCAAAGGGTGCATCATATGGGAAAGAATCCTTCACCACTACCCCATGCCAGAGGCCCCTGGTCCCCAGGCACCCTACCAATCCTGCTGGGCCAATGGAGGTCAGTTCTAACAGGGCATCACCAGGGATCTGAAAGCCTCCTTCCCCGGATCTGTTCCTGGGGCTCTCCACAGAGGCACAAGAGGTTTCAACACTGCCCTGAGACACCTCTGACAGCAGTGATTCAGAGGGTACTGTGCAAGAGATGGGGGTGGGCGGGAAGAGGAATTCCACCTATGCTTTGATTGAACACTTTTGGTGTGCACAATGACCATCTTGCATGAGGAAGCGGAGATCAGCCAAGGCTGAATGTCCTCAAGCCCTTCCAGGACACCGCCGATGTCAAGACACCCTCCAAGAGGTCAAAAGGGCTTCATGGAGGGCCCAGGAAGCAGTCACTTACCACAGTTGTTACATGATTGCTGAGTATGGCTGACTTTTCCTCCCCAGGCCCAGGAGCCAGTCACCCACCAAACAGGTGGCACAATTGCTGAGATTGTCATAAGAACACAAGAGAAGCCATGTTGGAGCAGGCCAGTGGACCATCCAGTCCAACACTCTGTCACACCATGGGAAAGAACCCAGGTGTCAAACTCCCTCTTCCTCTGGGCAAGGAGGAAGGCTAAGGAACTAACCCCAAGAGTTCTGGGATCTGCTTTGGTTAAACATCCTGGTGCTGGGGGAGGGGAACTGTCTGCCTTTCTCCCATGCCATTATGAACTGAAATGGTCCTGGGGACATTTTCCACATTCTGGGGCTCCTCATGCACTGACTGTAGCATGTGGAACTCTATATGGGGCCAATAACCCCCCTGCAGCCATTGTGCTCAGGAAAATAGTATGGGAGGAAGCTAAAGCTCCCCCCACATCATGTCCTGAGCCTACTTGGTCCCCAGAGTACTTGAGAACATGAGTTTCCCCAATGCCATGTCTCTGTGTACAACTAGTAGGGGAACCTCAAGCCCAATTCATGGCAGACATAGTGTCTAGTTTGGCCTTAAGAGGTTGCAACAAGCAGCCTTATTTTAACAGATGCTTTGCTTTCCTCTCCTAGGACTCCCGTACCATTGGGTGGATCCAGTTCTTCTACTGAGTGAGGAGTCTTTCTCTGATGGAAGGAGCCTTCCCACAAAGGAAATATCCTGACTTAGCAGAAGACAATCACAGGGTCCAGTCCTTTGTAATTAAGTTTCCTTCCAGAAATCTGGCATCTGGGCATCCTCTAAAAGGTACTACTCACGCGAAATATAATTACTACATTAAGCTTCCTTTGTGCCCATTAGTATTGTTTTAGAAGGCAGCCTTTTTGATGTGAAGCAACATGAATTTTATTGAAGAGTTTTGTTTTTAAAAGGATGGGATAAGGAGACATTGACTTATTTTAAGTTAAAATTACATGAATTATTGAATGAGCCCTGACATACTTTTTGCCTAAGAATATATCTTCACCCTTAGCCTAACTATTGATTTCATGTGAGCACGGGTGGGTTGACTGAGAAGGTGTACTTGATGTGCTACTATTACTCCTCTAACAAGGAATTGCAAAATCCCAGAAGTCTTATAATATCAGAAAAGGCCATTATTTACAGAATAGTCCTATCTACATATTAGCAGCACAAGCTGGTTTCTACATTTCTTATTAATGCATATTAGCATCATAAGGAACCCATCTGATAATACTTATACACAGAGACTTAAGGAGCTTAGCAATGTTCACACCTCCATGAAAAAAAAATAATACAGTTAAGTTCTCCTTCTAAATAAACTTTCTAAGCAAGTCTATTAGCAGTTATCTAATCTGCCACAGGGGGAAATGTGTAGACTGTTCTGGAGTGTCTTCTAAATCTCGGGCTGCTGAGCATTAGGCAAGAAATTACTTGACAGCAAGACAGCCGCTCTGATTGGTTGTCCCTGTTTTATTTTACCACATGGGCATTTTTTATACTGGATACAAGGAAAATTATCTTCTGTCCCAGGAGCAATGAAAATAATGCACCAAAAAAGAAGCCTGCCATGCACACAATATACCGTATTTTTTGGACCATAAGACTCACTTTTTCTTCCAAAAAAAGTGGGAGGAAAAGTGAGTGCGTCTTATGGACCGAAGGTTCAGAATATTTTTTCCCCTGTTTTCCTCCTTTAAAAACTAGGTGCGTCTTAAGGTCAGGTGCGTCTTATGGTCCGAAAAATACGGTATATTAAAATGTTTTCAAAATATAGATCCATTGAGATAGTAGAAATTCAACTGGTGTACAGTAAGAAGGAACCTTCTACCCATACATTTTGGTGATTCCCTGAGCCCATGTATACATTGGGAAGTGTGATTATCCATCCAAAAATTGTCCAGGACATTTGGATATGTGAGAACATACTGTATTGAACTAGTTCAGGTTTTTCTGAAGGCTGATCTATTTTTCCAATTCATTTCTAGTTGACCTGAGCTACTCTAGCTTCTCCTGGAAGGCATTTGTTTGAACAAACCTAATGAAAAATAACATAACACAAATACAGTAAATTCTATGATTGCCAGTTCACTTTTTTCCATTGTAAATGTCTACACAAATGGTTGTTTATGATTGCTTGGATCACACATTGCTTGTACTTTAAATACATGTTTAGGAAAAGCCTAGACTTTTCACATGCACAAGAAAGATATTCAAGGGGGAAAAAAGAATAATAATTCATAGAATCATAGATAAGTCAACATTGTTTTACAACTATGAAGAGTATAGAAAGCAACACTGTGGAAAGAGAATCTGGAATATATAGGAGAATGTTATTGATAAAAAGCAGATGATAACATACATATTATGTGCATTATATGAGGAAGGTATAAAACTACCAAAGTCCTACTGTTTTCAAGTCAAGCATAACATTTTAACTCTTCTCTGAAAGTATCTAAGCAGTCAAGGTGACATACATTTTTAATTATTACTCCTTTTGACTAATTCAAAACTAATTTATTTCAACTAACTGGACTAATTCCAGAGATCTGGTAAGTAAAATACATGCTTGGTTATCTCGGAAGCTTTTTTTGAAGGTGTGTGAGGGGGGAAGATTTCTTATCCTGTTCTACAAAATGAATGGAAAGGGAAAATGTATTGGTTTAGTTGTTAAGAAACAATTTCTACAATACATAATTTCAGAGTTGTTAAAAATGCATTTATGAATGGCAACAAGATCTCTGCTGGAGGCATCCCACTCAAAGTACTGATTTCCCTTATGCATGTCAGATATGCCCTGATGTTAAAATGTATCGGAAGCTAATTCATGAAATGCTGAGATACTTACTACTTTAACCGTGTGATACTAAGCAGAGTGACACCCTTCAAAGCCCATTGACTTCACTCCACTTAGGACGGCACTGTGTGTATGGAGGCTTACATCATTTCCCTCTCCTCCATTCTACCCTGACAAACAACCCTGTGTGTAGGTTAGGCTCAGTTTGTATGACGGGCCCAAAGTCATCTGGTGAGCTTCCATGGCAGACTAGGTATTTGAACCCGGGCCTTACAGATCCTAGTCTGGCTCTCTAACCTCTCGAAAAACCAAGTAGGTATTATGCCAGTGCAATGATCAATTCATTGAAAAATGGGTATTATTTATCAAAGGGCTCTGATAGATCTCCTCCTCCTCCTCTTCCTTGCAGTCCACTGTGCTCCTCAAAATGCGGCTGCTGCTGCTGCTGCTGGGGTCAGGAAACTCTCACGGACAGTGTCATGTGGGCATCTCCAGTGGGAAGAGGCATCAGTGAGAACCTCCAAAAACATAAAGATCTTTTGAAAAATTTACCCGTTACAGGCAAGCACATAATAGAAATTTGGTTTTTCTCAGTTTTACCTGCATTAGGAAGAGCTCTGTTAGATCTGATCAAGTACCTAACTGGCACCTAAAGTTGAGAGTCAACCATGTAGTTGTTCCATATTTATGGAGGGAATAGCTAAATTTGGACTAATTTTACATTGTGTGGAATTGACCAGCAATTTCTTACAACAAAAAGTATGGATGATTTAAAAGTTACGTCTGTTTTCCTCAAATATAAACGTCTAAATTGTATGTGTGTGGCAGTTTTCATGATAGCAACTTAAATCTGAAGGACCAGTTACCAAATTATCATTAACAAAACAAAAGGCTTTGCTAAATTTAAGTGTTTTTTAGAAGTGGAGTTGCCATAACAACTTGATGCAAAGGTCTTTGGTGGTAACTTTGTATTGAAACCTATTGAAACAAAATAACCCTCTTGTGTTAATACATAGCCAACCTAGTAGATGCTACTGGATGCAGAAAATTAAAAACTTTTTAAACAGGGAAACTATTTTTGCTGAAGTAAAAGAAACCTCTTAAATTTAAGTGTTTTTCTTCTCTCTCTCTCCTTCTTAAAAAAAAAGCATAATTTGTCAGACATTAAAATAACAAAAGGTCTTTGAAAAAGGATTATGGCTTCTGATGTTTCGCCACTAGAATGGATTTACATTATGTCCTACTGATGTTGTAATCTTGAATTCTGAGGTAATGTTTTAGCTCTTTCTTTTCACATAAATAAAGATTTCAGTGATAGCACTTCATTTCTTGTGTGGAACATTCCTTTAATTTTCAAACTCCTCATTTTCTCTTGCTCGAACCATTTCATCAGGATAACATATGAATTGGATGCAGTCTTTTCTTAGATTTTGAGCCAGCCGTGCATTTTGAAATCAACTTCCAGGCTGTTTCTGAATATTTCTGTATTAGTTATATGAAGGATCTTTCTTGGAGGTAAAGCCTTGGCAAAATTATAAGTTTGAATATTTCTTTTTAGTTTACAGCTTCACACACCAGTTTTCATTATGATGTCTTCTTGGATTTTCCTCCCATAGCAGCAGAAGAGAAAAAAACAAAAGCCATTTGCTGCAATTCTGAAACATCAAATAGTGACTACAGAACTTAAAGCCATATGTTTACTTGCTAAGTGGTCTGCTAATCAGATCAACTTCATTTCCCTTTGAAACTCAATGGCATGGATTTTGACATATCTCTCTGGGCAGCATAGATTTAATTAGGACTAAACCTCTTTTTAGATTCTCGACCACTGCCTCCCCTTCTCATAACTGAAGAAATGAAACAGTATTTTGTTTTAAATATCAGGGTGGGGGGGGGGGGGGCAAAAGGACCAACTGTATGCAAATGAAGAGCTGTTTATCAACAAGGGGGCAGAGAATTATCTCCACCTTTTTCAGTTCACAAGAGGAGAGCTTTTCTTCTTTGACTTGCCGGATTGATTTGCTTTCTTCTTCCAAAACTTCTCTCTTCTCTCTGCCTTTGAATGTAAACAAACAAACAAACATGATGGGGGTTTCTTTTCAGTCCTTTCTTGTGAGGGAGAGGTGGTGAATTTTCTGCTTCAGCAGAGCCAGCAGAGTAGGAAAATACCTTGTAATTACCTTAAACAAGCAGGCCATATAGGAAATTTCCCAAGGAAAGTGGTTTCAGACTCAGAGCTTGATGAAAGGGGCTGAGAACTCTTCCATGTTCCATGCTGCCAAAAATCCCTCCTCACAGTATTCCATTCTCAGTCAGAATATCAATATATGGATGCCACTCAGGGGTCGTTTCGTAGAAAAAGAGGTAGGGGAACTCATTAGCATAACTCATTAGCATATGCCACACCCCCTGAAATCAGGGGCCCGGCGGTGGACCTGCAAGGCTGGCGGGAGTGCGAGGAAGCCCCGCGAAGGCCCTCCCTGGCCCCAGGCAGGCAGGGGTGGGGAGAGGCGGGGAGGAAGCAACTTACCCTCCCTCTTCTCCTGCCTCCTCCTGGCTGAATGAGGGCTGGAAGCGGGGCGGCCGGAAGCAGGGGGCGGGGCTTCATCATGTGCCCCACCCCCCGCACCTCACCCGGGGGAACTGCGTTCCCCCGCGTCCCCCCCCGAAATGACCTCTGATGGGAAACATAGTCTCATGTTTGTTTTGCAGCCCACCCATTTCAGGAGGAGGAAGAAGAAGAGTTGGTTTTTATACCCTGCTTTTCTCTACCCTAAAGAGTCTCAAAGCAGCTTACAACAGGCACCCTGTTGGAAGTCCTGTCAACATTATTTGGTTGAGTTTTGTCTTCCTCGCAGGTTTTAAAATTTTGTTTTATCTCGAGAAAATAAGTACGTAGTTGGGCTTTGCCAAGTGTCATCAAGTCATAAGATAGTTCTCTTTGCCTTGTTTACTGTTGTCTTGAAGCCAGAAGATGTTAAACTAATATTTGATCTTGGAAGCTGAGCAGAGTCAGCCCGGGCTAGTGTTTGGATGGGAAACCTCCAAAGAATACCAGGGTTGTGACTCAGAAGTAGGCAATGGCAAACCACGTCTGAATGTCTCGTGCCTTGGAAACCCCATGAGGGTCACCAGAAGTCAGCTGGGACTTGATGGCAAAAACAACAACAACAACAACATAGAAAGTCAGGTGCATTTCTTTAGCAGTAGGAGCAAGGAAGCAGTCATTGTATGGCAGTTAACGCCAAATGTACCAAATCGGAACTGGTGGTAAGTACTCCCAAAGAACATTTGAAAATTTCAGATTCAAAAGAGAGATTTTACTGGATTTCATTTTCACACCAACAGTTAGCTATATCCAGGGCTTTAAAAAAAAAAAAAAAAAAAGAGGTGCCAGAACTCTCAAGAGGGAAATGAAGTTTTCAATCTGTATACTGAAAACTCATGAACTTTAAAACATTTTAAGAAGAATTTTGCCAAAGAAGTTCCGGAACTCCAGTCTGGTGCATTACCCCAGAAAAAAAGCCCTGCATATATCAACACACATCTGAATTTTTTATGATTGTTCTCCTATGTTGTATACCTAATGGGTGCTGGTTAGTTCATGTATACGTATACACCATTTGATTTCTCTGCCCTTATGTGTAGAAGATTAGAAGCTGGATGTGTGAGCTATGTGGAAATTACTTGCGTTTGAGGAGAGGCAGATTTTTGTGTAATCCATGAATGCCTATTCACATGTGCAGGCTATTGCATCAAGCTGGGAGCCAGCATAGTGCACTGGTTAGAGTGTCCAACTAGGACATGGGGCACCCAGCTTCGAATCTCCACGCTGCCATGGAAACTCACTGGGTGACCTTGGGCCAGCCACATACTCTCAACCTAGCCAACCTTTTAGGTTTGTTTTGAGGATAAAATGGAGAAAGAGAGAATGTTGTAAGCCATGCTGGGTCCCCATTGGGGACAAATTCAGGGTATAAGTAAAACAAATAAGTTGCAGCTATCAAAGTACCCTTGCTGACTGAGTTAAGAGCTTCAGGGTTGTACTGGACAATCATCATTGCTGGAGAAGCAAGCTAATGCAGTTGCAAAAAGGGCTTTCTTCCATCTCAGACTAGCTCAAAAGATGGTCCTTTACCTTGATACAGGTGATCTGGCGATCTGGATACATGTCACAGACAAGACTACTGCAATGCACTGTACATTGGTCTCCTCACAAAATCTGGAAATTCCCGTTGGTACAGAATACTGCAGCTTGGCTATTACCAGGACTTAGAGGGAGCATGCATATTACTCCCATTTTGCACTCACTTCACTGGCTGCCCATCAGTTACCAGGCCCAAATATTGGCAATCACATATAAAGCCCTTTGTGGTCTTGGGCCCTCCTATCTCTCCTCCTATGCCTCTCCATGACACCTGTGCCCACCTGCAAATAGGCAAAATCAACCACTGCCCATACACGTGTTTTCTCCATTGTGGCCCCCACCTTGTGTAATGACCAACCTGTGGAGGTCAGGACGGCTCCCACTCTCCTGGCTTTCTGCAAACTATGCAAAACTGAATTATTCAAGAGGGCTTCTCTACACAGGCACTAGGGCCACGCTGTACTAAATCATTCACAAAGTCACTTGGACAAATTGTTAAGGTCTGTGGTCTATACCACTCTGTAGAACTTGCTAGAACTAGGATCCTGCTGTGTAATTTTGCACCATTTATTGCGTCATGTTAGTACTTATGCTTTGCTTCAGTTCTGTTTTTAAGATCTCTGGTTGGCTTTACCACCCCAGTCCTATTCCATTGTTTATTGAACATCCCATCCTGTTGATTGTATGGGCTCATTCTGTGTAAAGTGAGGAAGGGACTGTAAATGACATCAATAAAAATAAATAACACACATGCCTAAAGCCTGAGGAGATATGCTGTCTGCTTGTTGAACACCCTGACCCAGATGGCCCAGACTAGCCTGATCTCATCAGATCTTTGGAGCTCAGCAGTGTTGGCTCTCGTCACTACTTGGGTGGAAGACCACCAAGGGAATCCTGGGTTGCTACACGGAGGCAGGCAATGGCAAGCCACCCCTGGACGTCTCTTGCCTTGAAAACCCAGTGAGGGGGCCAAATCAATCTGGCTGTGACTTGACAGCAGTTTCCACCAACAACACTTGTTAAAGAAATTGGGGAAGAAATATGATTGATGAAAGGAAAGTTTCAAATTACCCCTACTTTTATCAAAGTCACATATCCTTGTCTGTGTATGATAAATCCCTAATAAAAGTGGCTGGGGGGGGGGAATCCCACAAAATGTAGGGGTTGCTTCCAATGTTCCCTCCAAGCTGTGGAGTCCCATGAGCAAAAATTCCACTTTGTGAGCTACGGGCATTAAAGTTCTGAGCAAGCGATTTAGCTGCTGCATCAGTTTGCTCTGGAGCCATCCTTCCTGAGCTAAGACAAAAATGTGTGAGCTGGAGGCTAAAAAACTGTGAGCCAGTTCACACTAACTCAGCTTAGAGGGAACACTGGTTGCTTCCATTGGCTGTGGGCGCTGGCGACGAGAGGAAGTACAGCTTCTCACGTTGCTTTGAGCAAGAAGGATGGGCTCCAGTACAACATCTTGGCCTACCCAAGGCACAAAATCTAGGTTGGGGGGGGTAAGAGACTAACTTGGGGTCGTCATAGGAGCAGCTTTAATTTCCTTGATTGATGAAAGGAAAGTTTCAAATTACCCCTACTTTTATCAAAGTCACATATCCTTGTCTGTGTATGATAAATCCCTAATAAAAGTGGCTGGGGGGGGGGAATCCCACAAAATGTAGGGGTTGCTTCCAATGTTCCCTCCAAGCTGTGGAGTCCCATGAGCAAAAATTCCACTTTGTGAGCTACGGGCATTAAAGTTCTGAGCAAGCGATTTAGCTGCTGCATCAATTAGTTTGCTCTGGAGCCATCCTTCCTGAGCTAAGACAAAAATGTGTGAGCTGGAGGCTAAAAAACTGTGAGCCAGTTCACACTAACTCAGCTTAGAGGGAACACTGGTTGCTTCCATTGGCTGTGGGCGCTGGCGACGAGAGGAAGTACAGCTTCTCACGTTGCTTTGAGCAAGAAGGATGGGCTCCAGTACAACATCTTGGCCTACCCAAGGCACAAAATCTAGGTTGGGTGGGGGGGTAAGAGACTAACTTGCCGTCGTCATAGGAGCAGCTTTAATTTCCTTTGGAAACTGCTTCGCACCAGGAACGATGTCAACAGCCCCCGTCTACCACAAGACATCTCCAGTGTTGCCACAAGCTGTTCTGTTTTCAAACACAAGGGGGAGCTCTCACCATGCCGATTTCTTAGGCGGGGAAGTGCTTTGTCCAGTCAAAGCCACAACCCTGGGCATAAGGCTGACAGTGCATCCTCCTTGTTCTTATTGTACCCACAATGGAAGACAGAAGAGAATCCCTTTTGAAAAAGCAACGAGGGTCAAGTTTTGCAATGTGCAGCATAGCGAGGGCAGAATGGAAACTGTGGTGTGCAATGTTCCCTCTAAGCTGTGGAGTCTGGTGAGCAAAAATTCTACTTTGTGAGCTACTGGCATTAAAGTTGTGAGCCAGCCATTTGGCTACTGCATAAATTAGCTTGCTCTGGGGCCATCCTTCCTGAGCTGAGGCAAAAATGTGGGAGCCAGAGGCTAAAAAACTATGAGCTAGCTCACACTAACTCAGCTTAGAGGGAACGCTGGTGGTCAGTGTTGAGTTAATGTTCTGATGTCTCTGGGAATAGTTTCGTCTTCCAAATTTCAAACAGACCTACTAACTCCAAAGACCCTTTATAATAATTTTTTTTAGGGAAACAGAAGAACATATGAACTAAAAGTCTGATAGGAGTTTTTAAAAAATTATTGTTTAGGTCGTGGGGGTTGGTACTTTATTGTTAGTTGATGTTTTAATTACGTATTGTAAGCCACCTTTATCCATGGAGAAAAGTAAGATATAAATGTTTAAATAAATGGATGCAGGAAGCTGTGGAAACAACTGGTAGGCCACCGAAGTAGCAGTAGTAGCACAGGCTTATCATCAGCCAATAGGATTGCCAACCTCCAGGTGAGGCCTGGAGATCTCCCAGAATAACAATTTATCTCCAGACAACCGAGATAGGTTCCCCTGGAGAAAATGGCTGCCTTGGAGGGTGGACTCTATGACATCATACCCTGCTGAGGTCCCTCCCGTCCCTAAACTTCACCCTCTCCAGATTCCACTCCCAAATCTCCAGGATTTCCCTACCCACAGTTGACAACCCTACCAGACAGAGGAAGAAGTGAGAGAAGAGGAGAAGAGATTGGATTTATACCCCACCCTTCAGTACCTGAAGGATTCTCAGAGCGGCATACAATCCCTCCCCCTCCCCACCAATGTTCCCTCTAAGCTGTGGAGTCTTGTGAGCAAACATTCTACTTTCTGAGCTACTGCCATTTATGTTTTGAGTGAGCGATTTGGCTAGTGTATAAACTAGTTTGCTCTGGAGCCATCCTTCCTGAGCTAAGACAAAAATGTGTGAGCTGGAGGCTAAAGAACTGTGAGCTAGCTCACACTAACTCAGCTTAGAGGGAACACTGCTCCCCACAACAGATACCCTGTGAGGTAGGTGGGGCTGAGAGAGCTCTCTAGAGAACTGCCCTTGAGAGAACACCTCTGAAAGAACTTATAACTGACCCAAGATCACACCAGCAGCTGCATGTGGAGGAGTGGGGAATCAAACCCCGTTCTCCCAGATCAGAGTCCACGCTCCTAACCACTACACCAAACTGACACTGTCGGGCATACTATTGTGTGAAAAGTACTTTATAGGCACAGGCATTATCCATGACTGAGACCCAAAGGAACTACGTTAGCTTCATTAGCCGGGCTTTGCAACAGCAAGAGCTCCCACAGTCAATCTGTGGCGAATGGCACTTTCACCACACCCTGATTTTTCTCCCTTCTTGCCTTACCTTTCTGGGAAGTGAGGTGGGAGCAGGTTTTTCAGACGGTGACCCCGGTCACACGTAAGGGTTTGGGCCGGGAGAGGGACGGATCGGGGGCGCAGCACATGGGCGCGATCGCATCGCAACATCTGGGAAGCAGCGCGCACCCGTCCCCAATCCGGCCCTTCAGGACAAAAACCTGCTGCAAAAAAGAACCACCCCTAGAGGTGGACTTACCAGAAAGGCCGCGGCAAGCGAGGCCGTGGGATTGCCGGCACGTCCTTCTGCCGGCGCATCTGAGGCTCCTGGCCGAACTGCGCATGCTCACACATGCACAGTTCAGCAGCCTCCCTCTCTGTTTCGTGGCTTTCTCCCCAGTCTCCCCGGCATCTGATCGTGCCGGGGAGCAAGTGCGCGACGGCTCACGGGATCTGTGTGATCCTGCCACTGCATGCCTATTTTGGTGCGGCTTTCAAAAGCCGCACTTTGCCCACGCATTCCCCCCCCCCCGTGTGGCAGGGACCAGTGTGTAAAAAGATGAGGAGAAGGGAAAGGGTGTGTCAGCCCTTAAAAGGAATGCTCTGTAAAAGTCCCATATTAGCCTGCAAAGCCACAGCTAACTTGTTGCTAAGGGATGAGCTCTGCAAAGACAGCTCAGATTTGCAGGGGAAACAACATATATAGAAACAGTCTAGGCAGTCAGCCAACAGATATATCACATCAAAGAGAAACAGTGCATCAAAGACAGTTTGGAAAACTGGGGAAATTACATAGAACACACAGAAGGAAAACAGATCAGATAATTTGTTTAAGAAATGTACAAAAAAAACCCTTGCTGCACTTTGGCAGTGAAACTGAAGCAAAAGTCTGTTCAGAAGTGCCCTAAATTCCTTGGCAATATGTGCTTTATGGATGTATAGGTATCATGAGAAAACTGGATTGTATTTACCAAAATAAAAGATGATTACAATACCATGTCCTAACCTGGATAGCCTATGCTAGCCCCATCTTATTGGATCTTGGAAGCTAAGTAGGGTCAGGACTGGTTAATACTTGGATGGGTAACCACCAAGAAAGTGCAGGGTCACTATATAGAGGCAGGCAATGGCAAACCATCTCTGAATGTCTCTTGCCTTGAAAATCAACTTCAATTTGATGGCCAAAAACAAACAAAAACAAAACAAACCCATATTAGTAGAACTAATTTTTAATCAGGTCTCTGAAACAATGATTTAGTATGTCAGAGGGCTGTTTCATATATTAAGGCCCTCATGTAGAACCCAATGAATACCGCTTCTACATGATGGCACTTCGCAAGGGTACCATACCATTTGTCAACATATTTCTTTGGGTACCAGGTTACGATTCTCATTATTCAGTTGTATGGTTTTAAATCCCTCCCGCTAGAAAGTGAAACAATCATTGTTACTGCCATTTCCTTAAGCCTAGGTTGCTTCATATAGAACCTCCCCTAGGTCCACTTATACTAGGACTATTAAAGACAATAATGTTCATTTAAGACCGTCAGGTTCATTTTTGATACATACTCACTCTTTAATCACATCTTTGTTGTTTTTTCCTCTCTTGAGATGTATGGCAGATTTATTGCTCCTAATTTTTAAGCACCAAGTGTATCTAGTGTTCTTATTACTCCTAATTAATGTGAGAATAAAGAATCAAAGAGGGTATTCCTCCTATGAGTTGTTTTTGAAGAGTGACAAATTAATCCCCTCGGATATGGCTGAAGCCAGGAAAGATCTCCTCTGTTTTGTTTCCCTAATAAATTGCAGCAATTAGACATGCAAAACTCCAGGACTTACAATTTTAATACCTGTTCAACTCTCTTTCCATGT
>NW_015171512.1:847984-861384 GCF_001447785.1 Gekko japonicus | reverse complement strand
AACTGAGAAAATGACAAGTTACTTTTTTTAAAAAAGAAGAATTACATTTGAATTATATGGATCAAGCCCAAAATTGTTCCCTTTGGAGAGAGTCCTGCCTCCATAACAAAGTCAGATTGTAAATACGGCAGAAGCAGAAGGATCTAGCAACTAGGTTGTACTTAGGGTGTATCCATACGGGTTCATTTGACTTTTTTATGCCATCCCTCTCAACGGGCGAAACTGACATCCTGCACAAGGAGGTTTATAAAGTAAAACATAATAAGAACACAAATCATACAAGTCATTAATAAATAAAAACCCAGCATAAAAACCCAACAAGAGCATAAAAATAGCATAACTAGGCTTTTTTTTTTTAAAAAGGCTCATATTACAATTGAAGTGTAAAACTGAACATGTGAACCTGATTATAGTGAGTCAGGTCAATGGTCCATCTCGATCAATACTGTGTAGGGATGCCTGAACTCCTGCAGGTTTGGATTGTGTCATAATAATCAGTTATTGATTATTGACTCAACTATTTGGTGAGCCATTCACTGGAATTTGCTGGGTGGCTGCATGCCAAGCACACAACAGCATACAGGACTGGCTTTTGTGCATGCACATTTTCTCTTACAGCCTGATAGTGCTGCCTGGACACAGGCATAACTCTTTCCTTGTAGCCAGATTCAAATCTATCATGAATGTCTTGCAAAATGAATTAGTTTTAAAGTATGTCCTACTTTAGTTGCTCCAATTAATGATTTGTGATTATAGCTGCCAATATGTGTGGTTTGGCATGGGTCTTATGCATGCATGGTTTTGCAAAGGACCATGGGAATTGTAGTTTTCCCCCACATTAGCAGTTTAAAACTTTAGCACCCCCCCCCCCCCGACACATATCACTCAACAATGGCTCTGGCTTGGCCATGGCAGCACTATGTGATTTTAATAAAAGTAAGACATATGTGTTTGGTGATCAAATTGTAGATTCAGCCACACATAGTGATTTATTTAAAACATTTCTATGCCACTTTTCCATCCAATAGGACCCCCAAGGTAGCAAACATCAAAACATCTCAACATTAAATGAGCACTTAATTTAAGTATATATAAAATAAACAATTCAATAAAAGCATATAAACATACAAACATACATAACAGAATAAGGGAGAATGGCCAATAACAGTTACTGGGAGTATACCAAACCAAACAAAAAAGTCTTCACCTGCTGGTGGAAGACAGTGATAGAAGGAGACAGACAAATCTCCCTAGGAGGTTGTAGCACCAAAACTTTGGAACTTCCTCATGTGAGATAAGTGATACATTTCCTGCATCCATTTTGGGTACCCCAGCCCCGAACATACATGGGGTTTTTCTTCATGCTCAACTTACTATGGGGTTTCTTAGCAGTCAATACACAAGCATTCGAATTGGCTTGGGTACAGTGGTTCTGCATGTCTGCCCTCTCTCTGCATTACTTCAGTCATGGAATCAGTTTATTTGTTCCAGATGTGCGAAAATAATCAGGTGTATAGAGTGAGGGTGCCGTCGTAATCGGTGGCATCACAACACCAACACATGCAGTTGCCTTATACTGAATCAGACCACTGGTCCATCAAGTTCACTATTGTCTACCCAGACTGGCAACAGCTCTACAATGTCTTAGACCAGAGGTCTTTCATATCACCTGGTCATTTTGCCTGGAGGTGTCAGGGATTGAACTTGGGTCCTTCTGCATGCTAAGCAAATGGTCTACCACTGATCAATTACCTCCCTCTCCACCAGTACTGAAACTCGACTTCCAGTTTTTTAGATTCTTCATTCTGATTTTTTACTTGGGAGGACAGGAGGACTTACTATCCTCTCTCTGACACCACAGGGTCTACACAGATAGCTGGAGAAATGAGAGCCAGTTTGGTGTAGTGGTTAGGAGTGTGGAGAGAACGGGAGTTTTGGGAGAACGGGGTTTGATTCCCCACTCCTCCACATGCAGCTGCTGGTGTGACCTTGGGTCAGTCATAAGTTCTTTCAGAGGTGTTCTCTCAAGGGCAGTTCTCTAGAGAGCTCTCTCAGCCCCACCTACCTCACAGGGTGTCTGTTGTGGGGAGGGGAGGGGAAGGGAAAGGGAAAGGGATTGTAAGGCACTCTGAGACTCCTTTGGGTAGTGAAGGGCAGGGTATAAATCCAATCTCCTCTACTCAAGGCAAGCAAGACTACCAGGTTGTGTTGGAGTGCACCACTGTAAAAAGGTAAAGGTTCCCTTGCTCGAAAGCTAGTCGAGTCCGACTCTAGGGTTGCGGTGCTCATCTCCGTTTCAAAGTTGAAGAGCCAGCGCTGTCCGAAGGCGTTTACGTGGTCATGTGGCCGGCATGACTAAACACCAAGGCGCACCACTGTACTTTAGCTCAAAAAAGAGGAGAAGGAAACAGTCTTGAGGCAGCCTTCGATATTAATCCCGAAGTCAACAAGATTTTGTGATGTAGCTCCCTGGTCACCATGACCCTTGCAGCTGTTCAGTGAAGAATGGCTGGGAAGCGGTGGCACAAAGACGCCTTGCCACTCACTGCCCCTGGCTGCAACTAAAACCGCTTCCCTGCTTCTCATTCATGTGCCTGAGCTGCCCCAGGGTTCCCTTCCATACGCTCTCCCTTCCAGGATCCGAAATGACCAGGTTTACCAGTATGCTGGGTCCATCTGTAAATCAGGCTGGAGGATCAAGCGACTAGTATGGCTAGTAAGTACAAAAGCTACTGCATTGCTGCCAAACAGTTTGGAAGGAGTTCAGGACATCTGTCACACCAATGAACTAATCCCAGTATCTGCTCATCAGAATTGCTACATCAATTACGGTAAATTCATCTGGCAAATTCATGTATGGAAAAGATCATGGCATTCCTAGTATTGCCTGCTCTTTCTAGCAGCAGGTCTCTAAGATCCTGGGTAGAGAAAGGTCCTTCTCAACACCTCCTGCCTGAGATCTTTTAATTAGAATGCCGAGCACTGATCTCAGGAGGACCTTCCATGTGCAAAGTGGGTGATCTGTCAATGAGCCACAGCTCTGCTGTGCTGCTCTGAGTGTGTTGAAAATTTCCACTGGACGTGGGCTAGGATTCTTGCCATGCTAAGAAGAAAATAGGAAAAGTGGCATCATGCCTAGGGATTCCAATTTGGTTGATAACATTTGCTATTGTTTATTTGGCCTACTGGTTCATCTAATCTTGAATTATGAAATCTCTGCCATTTATAGTCCTTCCCTCCTCTGTTACTTGTCTATAGGTCATATTACTATTTAATAATTCAATACACATATTTTCCCAGATTAAGTCTTTTTTTCTTATGTGTGTGTGTGTGTGAGACGGTAGGAGAAGAGTGAACTATCATATGCTTGTTGTTTGAATGGATAGATGTCTTTGTGCTTTCTGATGTGAGTTTCACAGAAAGTGATTCTGACCTCTTCCAGGGAGACCAAATGCTGCTAAAGAGGTGTCTGACAGGAAATGTGCGTGTGTGTATTTGCTGGGCTCCAGGGAAGGCATAAACCTTCTCCCATGTTTCGCTGAAACTCTTCCCACCTGTGGCTGCTGGTGTTTACACTGTTCTTGCGCCCACCTTTTCCTCCCCGCTCACGGAGGCAGAACTTGGGTAGACTGCTGGGCAAAAACACTTATCACTTTATTTTCTCCTAGGAGCAAGAAGTGGGAAAAACTTCATCTGGTGAGCTGAACTCAGTTCTAAGTGCTAAAATGTTTACTGCTTTCAATCTGCCTGGCAGGGCACTCGGTGCAAAAGTGCTGATTGGCTGCCTGCTGGCTCACTTTGGCCTCCAACTTTCAGGCAGTTGCCACAACCCAGCACCTGGAATGGTAGGATTTTAATTATCTTTGGGAAGGGGATGGTTCTGCAAGCACTTCAGACAATTTTCTATTAACGTTTGACAAGATCTCAAAGCAATTGAAATATGTTTAATGAGATTACAACATTAGATTGGGGTCTGAGAATTTCTGATCAAATTCCAGTTTGCCTAATTAAGGCATTCCAGCACCTACTTAACTAGATTCATAACAACAAATCATTTCGAGCTATTGCTAGCGCGATGCACCCTGCCTAGACTGTAGATAATGGATAAATGCATATATGTTTATGTTATTTTGGTGGAAAATCCATATGCCTGTTGGTAATGAATGGAAGGTTAAGTGACAATTTCTCTTTACAGCCACTCATGTCTTACAGTCTGTGAACTGAAAACTGGATTAACCTTTAATTACCCCCAGTGACCTCTCAACCCTAAAACAACATTACCACTCCTACCCATATTATTTACATATATCATTTAATGAGAGAAACATCTGTTTGCATATTTGGTACCTCTAATATTATGCAGATGAGCCGGCACTGTGCACTGCAACAGGCAATTGTGAGAAGATCTCCATTTTTTCCCTTTCTTTTTTTCTGGTGTTTCTTCCTCCTCCCACTGATTAAGCCTGTCTTGTTTTAATTAGAACAAGAACTGCCTGGTGCCAGTAACATTGCATACATAATGCACAGCTGCCTTGTGGTCCCAATGGCAGCAGAGCAATAGTCTGAGAGTTTCCCCTGCTCCCCCCCCCCATTGTCTTAATGTAGCTCTTGTCTGTGCTATATGCATCCATTGATAAGTTCAGCAGTATATACCTTTCCCATAGAAATTATGACAGCTACAGTTATTGTTATCAATTTATGCTGTGTAATCTACTCTGAATTTCAGTAAGAAAGGTGGGATGCATGAAATAAATGAAAATAATTCAGCACTGTGGGCAGAATATGCTTCTTTGTTTGCTAATGTCAGGAAGGACATTTTTCTTTCCTCAGTGAATGGTGATATTCATTTATTTCTCTTACAAAGCATCTGAAATGGACACAGAGGACAGAGAAGTTACTGTGATCAAAAATAGATTAACATGCTATACTATACATGTACAGGGTATAATTTGAGCCTTGTCTACTCTCCCTGCTCAGGGACTGTGGAGTCAGCCTGTCCTGGAGGGGGTTCCACTCCCCCTGAAGGAGCAGGTTCATAGGTCCTGGCCTACAGCTGGAGGCTCAAGGTCTCCTCAATGAAATGTAGCATCTTTTATCAGCCCCAGCTGGCTTGCCAACTATGGCCTTTCCTCAGAAAGTGTGATCTATCTACAGTGATCCATTCTCTGATCACATCCAAGTTAGAAAACTGTCATGCACTCTACATGGGACTGCCTTTGAAAACAGTTTAGAAACTTCCATTGCTCTAAAATGCAGCAGTCTGGTAGGGGTTGGTTGCAGGAATCATATTGCCCCTATGCTGAAAGAGCTGCACTGGTTCCCCATCTGTTTCCAGGCACAATTTAAAGTGCCGGTTCTTATCTTAAAGGCCCTAAAGGGCTTGGAGCCAGAGTACCTGAAGTACTATCTTCTTCCATTCAGCCCATCCCACCAGTTAAAATCTGCATCTCAAGCCCTATTTTCTGTGCCCCCAGCCTTAAGGTGGGTGGTAACTAGAGACCGGGCATTTTCTGTGGTGGTATCTTGCCTTTCAAAAGCCCTCCCTCTCGAGGCTTGCTGGGCACCTACTTTATTTTATTTTAGTAGCCAGACTGAAACACATCTTTTTTACACAGGCCTTTAGTTTTTTGGGGGACATTTTCTGTGGTGGTATCTTGCCTTTCAAGAGCCCTCCCTCTTGAGGCTTGCTGGGCACCTACTTTTTTTATTTTAGTAGCCAGACTGAATCACATCTTTTTACACAGGCTTTTAGTTTTTTTTGGGGGGGATTAGCTTTTTAATGGTCTGCTTCTGTTTTGTGGACTGTTTTTATGTTCCTTATGTCTGATCACTTGTTTTTAATGGCTTGTTTTTAATGAACTTTTTTATCCTGAGACTTTCAATTGTAAGCCACCTTAAGGAGGACTTTGAAGAGGTGGCGTAGAAATATTATAATAAATAAACACCTTTGAATATGTGCTGATTCTTTTCCCCCTCGCCACTCTGGATCATCTGATCTTGGACATGACTCACTGTTTCGGGATCCCCTCATCCCTGCTTAATTTAGGCCCTTGTTCTAGTGAACCTTGACCTCACTCCAGAACTGTGAGACTTGCTCCTGGAGATGTCTGTCCTTCATATCTTAGAAGATTATCCAGCTACTTTTAAACTGTGCAGGTCTTTTCAGGGAAATCCATTTAGGTTACCTCTTTAGTCTTCCACCACCCCTTTTCATTCTGTAGTATAGTGGTTAGAGTACTGGACTAGGATTTGGGACACCCAGGTTCAAATCCCCTCTCTATCATGGAAGCTTACTGACTGACCTTAGGCCACTCACATACTCTCAGCCTAACCTACTTCAGAAGGCCAGTGTAAGGATAAAATGCAGGAGAGGAGAACAATGTAGAATACTTTGGGTCCTCATTGGGAAGAAAGGCAGGGTATAAATGAAGTAAATACATACATGCGTACATACATACATGTCTTTTAATAGCCTATATGTTATTATATTATGCTTTCATGCCCTGGTTTTTTGTTGCATTTTGGGGGGAAACTCAAATACAGAGATACTACTACTACCACCACCACCACCACAACTACTACTACTATTCATAAGAAAAACCAGCCCTTCTAAGCTAAGGGAGGAAGTATTCCAGTAAAAAAAGGCATACATTTCAGGTAGGGTTGCTCTAATATTGTTTAATCCATAGCAGTTTAGAACTTTCAAATAACTAATCTGTGAAGGGACAGCTACATGCATGCTTTCTCATCCTGCATTGGGGGGGGGGGGTTGAGTTTATTTTGTTCCTAAAATCTGAATGCGTACCATTGTTCTCATAGATCCTCAGATACATTTGGTTCAGTTTGCTGCCTTCAAATGGATGGAGAGGGTGGACAGTTGTTGGGCGGGATAGACAGCAGTCTTCATTTTAGCAGCATAGTCAGGATTAGCTTCTGCTGCAGGAAGTGATCAGATGACATGACCCAGATATCTAGGTTAATGCAGTGGTACAAATCTGACATTTTTTTCAATAGTACAAGGAACAAAATGGGGAGGGGGGCTAGGACAATAGCCTGGAAGAAGGACAGTGGAGACTTCCTTCCAAGTGGACATCTTCTAGTTTGGAAGGGAACAATATCATGTTTTGTACAGGATATAGCCATGTCGTTTTACCTTGCCCATGTGCCCACCCATCAAAGGCATTACGACTGGATTGGTACAATGCCACAAAAGAGTAATTTCCACACTCCTGAAGTAGGCCTGAGTCAGGCCTGCACAGTGACAATGGAGGCAGGACAGGAAAGAATCACAGCTTTTCTTCTCATTCTCCTGGTGTAGGGTAACAAAAGTCATCAGAGGTCAGGACTCCTGTCCCTTTAACATCTGGTGCAGAAGATAGGATTTTGGCAGATGACTCCTTCAGTTGGTAAGAAAAGGAACACCAGCCAAAATTAACTTTTCCTGTAGCAGTCATACAAATGTGATACATCCAGAATCAAATCAAATACAACTCTTCATTGATGGTTGAAAGAGTGGGTGCTTTCCCTATATTCTTGCAAAATGTATTGGCTTACATTCCAAAAAGGGGAAATGGTGGGGCACATAGCCATCTTTGAACAGCACCCTCTCCAATCTGGAAACCCAGTTTCATCTCAGAAATTTTTCACATCTACACAATACTATAATTTCAGGCACAATTCCAGTGTGTCCTTTGAAATCTCTAGAGCATTTTAACTTCTGTATTTCTAGTTTCTCTCAAACTATTGACAGATTTTTCCTAAATGACAAAGTTTCAGAGCTGTACTTTTCATTTTCAATTTTTAAAAACCCTCAAATACCTGAACAAAATCTTTAAGACGGTTGTAGTGTTTTACCTTTTATATAAATTGGTACCTCAAAATATGCAACATTCTCTGTGTTCAGCAGTATGGCTTGCCCATGCAGAGATGGCCCAGTCCTTGTGCTCCTTACAATACTGAACAAGACGGCCCAGTGGTGTACATCAGTTTAGGCAGCTTCCTATGTTTATATATATTCGCTGTTTGGTGAAGAGCACAGCCCAAGCACTGTCCCCCTTACTTCCCCAACTTTTCCCTATTTGGCTGATCTACAAATATGTCTTGGTTTGCAGATCTATGAACTAAGCTGTTATGTCTCTAATTGTGCTGCATTTTACATGTGGAAGACCACATCAATATAGTTCTATTAACTCATTTTAGACGTGGCACAACATAACATCAATAAATGTAACACTCTCTTAAAACAAGCACATCTTATTTAAGTATGACAAACATTTGGGATATAACTGAAAATCACACTTCAGTCCCAGTCCATTTCTGTACCACCACTATAAATTAGCATTTTAAAAAAGTACTTTTAGCCTGCTGGGATGGATCACTCTGCTAATATGGGTAACACCATGGACTCCAATAATTAGTGTAAATTGCCTTTGAATAATACAGAGCTGGGAACAACTTTTCGTGCTTAATGCCCCTTGCAAGTACATGATGAAGAGTCCTTAATGGGCCTTGGAAAAACAACTAATACCTATAAATCAAAGAAGAAAAGCTGTTTTTGATGCATTTGTCTGGGAGTGTGAGTTTTAAACTAAATTGTTAACACTCCTCCCTGCTGTGGGTCATGGATTAGCTAGGGTGGGAGTTTCTTAAAGGGTCTTTCACACTGTCCAGGGGAGGCAGTGCATTTCAAATACGAATGTTTTCTTAACCCTAATCCTTACCTTCCTGACCAGTGTAGCTCCAAATTTCTTTCTAATTAGGTAAAGAATTAGTAGGTGGATAAATGTGTTAGCGGGTGAGGATAAAATGATTAGTTTAGCCTGGGCTATGATAGTGAAATTTCAGGCACTATGGAATTAATTCCATATCTAAGAACTTTCCCCCCTTTTCCTCCTGAAGCACTAGAGCAGGGTACAGTCCTAAGCAATAAACATTTATCTTCCCCTAATCTTACAGCTGTATATTCTACAGACAGAGTTTAAGCCTGTTCCCCCATAGCTTTATCTCTAATGGTTAAGAAGCATTCCCTTTCCCAATCTCTTCTCTTATGATACTGTATCTAAGCAGGCTGTATAAACCAAATCGAGATATACTGATCTTCACCAGTGCTACTACAAATTTAAGGAAGACGACAGGGTTGACATCCGCCCCCCCCCCAACATAACTGAGATTAGTTGAACATTCTTTAAAAATAGAAATGGATGCATTCATTAATGAGCCAAGTCCTTTGCCCCCCCAAAGCTTTTAGTACACAGCTATTTTCCATCTACTTAAAAAAAATCAGATCTTTTATTTCAGATAGCTCAATGAGGACTAGAAGCTTAACGAAAATATTAACACTTTCATGTTCTCAGTCACAACTGATCAAAGCCTGGCCCTTACAACTTCTAGAAAAGGCAAAGGATGATACATACTTCTGCACAGGATAACGATTGCATGTTAAAACTCTTTTGTTGCCTCACAACAATCACAGGATTGTAGACTGTCAAGCAATACCATAAAGCTATTAGCATTGCATATTGTATTTACAACCAAGAGAGTCTGCTAGTGATCACAATCTACAGAGCCACTATAGAGCCTGTTGGTTTTTCTGTCATTTGTAGTGGACTGCTCTATCCATGTCTCTCTCAGCATCCCTAAAGAGGATAGTGGATAGTGGCCCAATACCATTGTCAGTGTTGCCTTTCTACTCTTCTCCCAATTTTTGCCTAGGTAGCAATTTGCTGATTTACACAATGGGGTGAAGGGCAGTGCCATTTAAAGAGAACTGATGTGCAGTCCATATGTTATGGCCTTGTGCTAGGTGGAAATTGCATTATAAAATAAAACAATAAAAGTTGGAGGCAATAGCATTTGGCTAGGAAAAATAGGATAGAAGTGAAGGATACAGAATTGTGAGAAGGAGAAGTAGTGGAGGGATCTGGGACAACCTAAATCTCCTCAGTGATTGAGGTCTTGTCTCCTGCACTGACCTGTTAGTGAGCTCATCAGTCATGCATGATAGATGGTGCTGGACACTGCTGGACACAACCTCACCCTTCAATGTATTCAACACTCAGCAGAAGTGTGTTTAAATCAGCCTCTTACTTAGCCGGTACCCTAGCATACTGTTAGCTAAAAAGCAGATGTTTAGTTTGAGGTAAGACTTTTTTGCTCATTATACCTTAGGCATCTTTGACCATCACTCTGTTTGGGGCTGGGTAAGCAGCAAATCCTTCTGTATTGCTCTATCCCTGCTTGTTGCAGTTAAGAAAAAGAAAGCCCTGTTTAAAAAAGAAAAAAAAGAATGGGTGGTGCTGTACTGTTTAAATGGAGCATCTGAGTAGCTTGTCTTTTTCTTCACCTCAACACCTTAACCACAGTAACTCAGAAATGGAATTAAGGTTAGAACGAGTGACACTGTTTAAGTTATCGAGTTATCCAGCTTGCACTGCTCATCTTCAGATAAAACAAAGTGAGCATTAAAGTCCACAGCTTTTCTTCAACTCATATTATAATCTGAGTCGAGAGCAGAAGTCATCCCTCCTACCCGCCCATCTGCTCACATCCACTAGTGTGGCCACGGCAATGCCCGGGAGATGGTTTCTTTCTTTCCCTCTCTCCTACTCCCTATTAAGAATATCAGAGCCCTGGGGAAACTGAATTTCATCGTGTCCTTGGTGCCTGAGATGCTGCTGTTTAATGTACCCCAGTTTTAGAATCAGAAACGCAGTGTAAAGATTACTCTGCCTGGCACTGAGATTCTAGAGAAACTAACTTAAGATGTTTGGAATTATGGCACTCCTTCACTCCTCAGCCTGTAAACTTTCTTGTAAGATAAGGACACAGATGGGTAGGGATGTTTCCCCTGATAGGACTCTTTCCTGGAATGCACTATTCTGATCCAAAGTGTCCATGTTGCAGAATGTTGTGTGCAAGTATGTCCTGGATATGTGAGTGGAGGCAGATCTCCGTCAGGACAGTATTGTCATTGGGAGATGATCATTGTTAAAATCAAAATTATCACTGGTTGCGAAATTCCACTTAATCCAGAGTCAGTATCTATATATCTAATAGCCAAGTTGCCCCCTCCATGTGGATAGCTAAATCCACACATCGGGGGTACTTGGGGGGGGCAGAGAAATTTTCCTGCCCACTTGGAGCAGTCCCCAGGTGTGCAGAAAAATCTGAAAAGTTAAAAAAATTATATGGGGGATACTTAACCCCCCAAAAGTAAAAGGGCGTTCCCTGCACATGCGCAGAGAATGTACTTACCTCTGGGATCTGTGGCAGAGCTGCGCAGGGATCACCACCATTGGTGCTGGCGGCAGCAGCAGTGGTTGGAGAAGCCTTGGCGGGCTGGCAACTAGGAGCTGCGATGGGGGGGGGGAGAAGCCTGGTAGGCCCCACAGCTAGGAGCTGCGTCTGTTGTTGCTGCTGTTGGCGGCAGTGATGGGGAGGGAGAGAAGCCTGGTGGCTCGTAGCCATGGCCGTTGCCGCTATGGGGGGGAGAAGCCTGGTAGGCCCCACAGCTAGGAGCTGTGGCCATTGTTGCAGCTGCTGTTGTTGGCGGCAGCGGCAGCGACGGGAGGAAGAGAGAAGCCTGGTGGCTCAGAGCCACACAGGGCTCACTGCTGTTGCAGTTGTGGGCGGTGGCAGCAGCAGCAGGGAGAAGCCTTGGAGGTCCGGGAGCCGTGGGGAATACCCCCCACACACAAGTAGCATGGGTCCCCTTCTTGTTATTAAATATTTGGCCTTATTTCCAATTTGGAAATGAAAAAAAGAAAATTAATTACCATACTATTAACAATTGCTAAAGTAACAATTGCATCAGTTTGGAAAAATAAATTGAAACCATCAATACAGACCTGGCACCAAAAAATTTGGGAACATATAATAATGGCAAAAATTACTGATAGTATACATTCAGCAGACCCAACTAAGAACTCAACCCAGCTCTGGGATATGTGGATACCTGTTATGTTTTATTTGTCGGAGAATGATATTATTCCTCCAAACCCTGTATATGAAGAGATAATGTATGCATAGTGTATAGCAAGATAACTTTTAATAAATATTTTTAAAAGGACAGTATTGTCATTAGGGAAGTAGGGATTGCAACATGCAGAAAATAGATATGAAGTGAACAAAATCCACACAGAATTATTATAAAGGTGCAGAATGGAACACCTGATGAAGCAAAGCCAGCAGATGATGGACAGAGAGACAGTCATCCAACATTATACAGAAGACAGCTACACAGGGCTATGCATATTTCATGATTCTTTGATCTCATTGGGTGTCAGGTACATAATTCAGCATCCTTGAAGCTTAGCTTGCATTAGGAAAAAGTTGTTTCTAGACTTCAAGGTTGTAAAGATGAACCGGTACCAGACGCAGAGAGAACAGAACTGAACTGGAGCAGAAGTCTTTGCTCAAAGGCAGCCTAATTGCAACAAGTTTATCAGAGAATCTATGTTGCTCTGAAACGTTCTATAGTGCTTTCTAGCCAGTGGAAAGACTGGGGTGAAAGGCAGCTGGAGCTATAAGAAGTTCCATTGCCACAGGATATCATCTCATGAGGCAAATAGTCTACAGCTATTTTAACCTAATAGAATTTCTGATTCTGAAGAGCACTCTGAGTGCCACCATCTGTCTCTTGGCTGCAGCAGATACATCAGGGAGGGCACGAGTTGGGGAAGATCCTGCCAGTTAACAGCAATTAAATAACATCTCACTGAGTTTGCTGTCCTTCCTGCACAAGTATTTAAGGTCTGGGTGTGCCCAGAGGATGGGCACATCTGGCAGGGGAGGAGTTGGGGAAGACCCTGCTAGTTAGCAGCAGCTGAATAACATCTCGCTAGGTTTATTCTTGTCTCCTTGTGCTCAGAGATGCAAGCCCAAGGGTTTCAGCCTTCTCAACCAGAGGGTTGGGCTATGGTTGCCAACTTCCAGATGGGGCCTAGAGATCTCACGGAATAACTCATCTCCAGTCTACAGTGGACAGTTCCTCTGGAGAGAATGGCTACTTTGGAGGGTGAACTCTATGACACTATACCCTGCTGAGGTCCCTCCCCTTCCCAAACCCCTCCCTCCCCCACCTCAGCTCCAAATCCTCAGGGATTTTCCATCCCAGAATTGGCAACTCTAGGTTGGGCCTAGAGCTGGGCAGAAGAGCAGCCAGTGGAGAGAGAGCACCTGCTTGACCACTGGAAGCATCCCCTCCCTTTCTCATTTGTTTTGTTTCCCCCCCCTCTGTTTTGTTAGCCACTTTGGTGTTCCCCCCCCCAAGAAAAGCAAAATGTAAATAAAATGTGTGTGTGTGGGGGGGGAGTCCAGCCCTGTTCAGATGACATGTAGAATGGCAGGTGCCATACTCACATTCCAGTGATCATACATGGGGAGGATGGAGCCCTTGTGCA
>NW_015171512.1:821475-847961 GCF_001447785.1 Gekko japonicus | reverse complement strand
CCTGCTCCCTTTCCATGCATAGTATTGAAGCTCTGCATATATCATCTGAAGAAGGTGACTGTGTCCCTGTGTTCGAGTTCTTCCCTTTCCATTCACCACCTCAGGAAGGAAGGAAGGAAGGAAGGAAGGAAGGAAGGAAGGAAGGAAGGAAGGAAGGAACCCCCTGAATATAGTATTGAAACAGGAAGATTTGTATATATTTTCCTAATGTATTTATTTACAAATGTATGAGCTATTTAGAGCCAGTCTCAGAAAATTTGGAATACAGCCTGTATATGGAAATTGTAGTATATTAGTTAGGACTTTGTTTCTTGGTTTTATCTTCTTGGATTTACCAAATGTTGACATATCTAATTGGACAGAGCACAGAAATTAGAGGATTGGTTTCTCTTCCTTCTAAATATCTAATGAGTTTCAATGACAGGAAGAAAGATTATACATACTAGAGGAGGAAGAAACTATACCATGCACTGTTATATATTTTTCCACAGAAGTATATGCAGAAGCTCCATAATTACACTGCAATGAGGTTATATATTTTATAAGAAGGGGGACCTGTGATACTCGCGTGTGGGGGGGTATTCCCCGCAGCTCCCAGACCACCAAGACTTCTCCCTGCTGCTGCCACCACTGCCCACAACTGCAACAGCGGCAAGCCCTGCACGACTCCGAGCCGCCAGACCCACCAGACTTCTCTCTCGCCCCCTTGCTGCCGATGATGACAACAGGAGCAACAACAGCTGCAGCCCCTAGCTGCGGAGCCTACCAGGCTTCTCCCTCCCATAGCAGCAATGGCCATGGCTCCGAACCACCAGGCTTCTCTCTCCCCCCGTTGGTGCCACCACCGCTGATGCTGACAGCAGCAACAATGGCAACAGCTCCTAGCTGCGGGGCCTACCAGGCTTCTCCCCCCCCCCATCGCAGCTCCTAGCCACCAGCCCACCAAGGCTTCTCCAACCACCGCCGCCACAGCCAGCACCAATGGCAGTGATCCATGTGAGGCTCTGCCACAGATCCCAGAGGTAAGTGCGTTCTCTGCACATGTGCAGGGAATGCTCTTTTACTTTTTGGGGGATTTAAGTATCCCCCATATAGTTTTTTAAACTTTTCAGATTTTTCTGCACACCTGGGGACTGCTCCAAGTGTGCAGGGAAATCTCTCTGCCCCTCACGTGTCCCCAGTGTGTGGATTTAGATATCCGCATGGAGGGGGCAACTTGGCTATTAGATATATAGATTTCTGCCCAAAAAGCAAACCCCTTAATCTATCTGGCTGGATTGGTTAGCATATATCAATTTCTATAAGGCATAGAGTAATATTTTTGACTAATGTCCCACCCAGGTACCTTTGGCTTCCATGACTAAATGGATCATGTCTTCACAAACAGCTGAAAAAGCCATCCAGTCCATAACTGAAGCTACAGTCCCGGAACATTTACTTCAGAGTAAATCCCCCTGAAATAAATGAACTATATAGAATTGGGGTGCAGTTCATCTGAAAGGCATACTGCCACCTTTTCACTTAGCCCAACCAGAGATGTGGAGGCTAACACATAAAAAACCTGGTATTTCAACAGGAAGAGGATATAAACTGTGTTTTCAACCTACTGAAGCCAAGAGCATACATTATAATATTCTGGGAAAAGAAGATAGCTCTGGCCACAAACACTTAAGCCTAATGAGTTTCTACTCAGAGGAAAAACTGCCTAAAACACATCTATTTAAAATTAAATTCCAGTGACTTAGACAATGCTCAACTTAAACATTGACAGATTTAAGGTCCCCCCCCCCTTTCAAACTGGGTAAAGCTGCAGAAATAATGAGAGGCTTATTTAGCATTGCAAATTGAAAAATCAGTAATTTGCACCAAGGATTTTTTTCTTCCAGGTTCTTCAGTTAACGAACACATAATATTAGGAAAACTCCATTAGCTGCTTTGTGGCAGCATGAGATTTGACAACAGAATTCCATTACAATATTTATGGTCAGATTCTGATATCATCAAATAATAGGTCTCCCAATAGAAGTGCCTGCATGTCAGGGAGTAAACTTGATAATTGTAAGAATATAGTTAACACAGCCAAATGGAATACCAAACTAGAAGATTAACATTTCTGTTATATAATTACAAGTTCAAGGAGTTCAGCGCCTTATCATTCTATATTAAGTATAGAATGTAAGAGTGATCCTCTTTAATTTGTAATTATTTAACTGAAATATAATGTCACCCAGTTTCATTCTTATATTCCTGCACTGAAGACATTGGTATGCAGGAATTCATGTGCTACGAAATAGTAGGACACTATCAGAGTAGGACATGTTTGATTATTCTTTAAAACCAACTAAGAGAAGTTAATCTCATTGAACTTTTTATTCAATAAAAGAGTTCGATGTTTCTAAGTCTAATAGGACTATAATGTTCATTAAATGGACTTCTTTACACCTTTAAATGGATTAACTGTACATCTTTCCTTTCTAATTATGCAAGTCATTCAAAATAGAGTCACAGATACAACTTACACAAGTGGAACAGTGCTGTTTCTGAGCCCCAAGAAGACATTTGCAAGAAGATCTCAAACACATTTTTTTCTTACCTGTGCTATTTATAAAAACTAAGAGAGAGAGTCATCAGGGGAGGGGGCTGTCCAAATGGGACTTGGTAGTTTTAGTATAACTTTCGTACTGCCAGCCCTCACACAGTGTAATGTTCACACATTTTTCCCCCAGCGATCACATCATTAATCACAAGTCAAATATTACCAAGATAGGTTTTCATCAAAGGCCCTGTTATCTTCTTCAGGCTGATACCAGGAATACAAAGATTACAAATGATTTCATGCAATTCCAGATCCTGTGGCAGGGGTCTCCTAAGGGCAAATGAAAATTTTCCTTATTTCTCTCCTCCCTTGGCTTTTGTGATAATTACTTTTTTATAAAACAAAACCCTAACATATTAAGGGCAGCTTCTCATATGCTTAATGGCATCGCTTTCCAGGGCACATACAAATATAAGAAGTGGTTTGCTGAATCAGGCCAGTGCCTATCTAGTCCAGCATTCTGTGTCCAACAGCAGTCCTCCATATGCAAGGCATTAAAATAACAGGCCCTCCTCTGTTGTTTATCTCCAGTATCTGGTATAGACTCCCTGAATATGGAGGTTCCATTTGGTAATCATGAGTAAATCATGTATTCTTAATGCTAAAATCAAGTTGAAATCAAACTAGTATCAGATAGTATTCCCACCCCAGTATCAGAACTATAGTTAATATTGCCAGGCATCAGACATGGGCAATAATAACAAAGAGTAGCTTTGCTGATGAGAGTATTCAGATGCTAACTAATCAAAACTCATCCCCATTATATTTATTAATATATATCTATATAATGAATCCACATTAAATAACAACAAAATTTTAAAAAAATCATCAGGTCTGTTTGGTATTCTGGCTTCTTCAGAGGGGAAGTTCGGAGGGGTGAGAGAGTGGGGACAGAGTGGTTTGGCAGACAGGGTTACTGTTCGGAATGTTTCCCAGTAAGCAGAATTACACAGTGCTTGTCACTAGCAGGTGTCTCTATCCAACGTGTTGATGTAAAAATCATATTGTCGACTTCCTAGCTGGGTGGGAAGGGCTTTGCTTCTATTTAAGTTTGCTGTTCTGCTCTGTTATCTAGTACTCCAGGTAGGGGCAAATGTTTCCCTCATAAACCAAGCATTCATGAGATACTGCAGATTTGATCCAAGAGATATTTGACTCTTCCAGGCCGATTCCGCAATGGAGGTTGCCACGGTCTCAGCCCCCGGTAATATTTGCGGCAATTGATCGATTCCCCACTTGTTGCTGTGGGGTCAGCAATTGACCTGAATCCAAGCCTCTTTCCCCCCAGATTTTCCATACTTCACGATTTTTTTTTTTTAACTGCGGGGTTGAAGTTGGGGCATTGTAGTGGGGAACATGGAATTCACGGCTGTCCTCGCTCCACTCCTTTAATGCTCCACCGCTTCTTTTCCTCCCCTTCACTCCTCTTCCTCCCCTTCCCACCTATCAACACCATTTCAATGCCCCTCTACTTTTTTCTCCCCTGTCCCCTTCCCACCTGCAACCCCCCTCCCTCGGCACATGTGGAGGTTCCCCTCCCCATTTTGCATTGCAACGTAATAATGGGCCATCATCGACAGGCGTTTAAATGGCCTTTTACATGTCTGCATGCTGTTTTCCCATTTCCCATTTCTATACAAACAGGCCCATTGCTAAGAAGTTCCTTTAATGGTGGACACTAATTTGGTGTGGTTAACCCAGGGGCTGTAGTGCGTGCCATTTTGCAGGGGCAAGATGAGTCGCATCTCTGCCTCTCCCTCCCCCTTACTGGCTGCAATCCCCCCCCTGCTCCTTGGGGCACATGTTTCCCGGGGGGAAAGGGGAGCAAATGCCCCTCTCTGTTCCTTCCCTCCCCTTTACTTCCATTTATACTTCATCCCATTTTCCCTGGGATTTAAATTCAAAATTCTAAGCGGCCAATCGCCAGCCAGTAGCTTTGTGACGTGACCATGCATGCACAAATTTGGTTTTATGGGGTGGGTGGATACGTTACAATGCACCCACACATGTATGCATTGATCACGCTGGTGAGCGGTGCATTACAATGCAACCCCACCTCCGTTCAAAAAAAAAAATAGGAGGGGAGGGACCATTAGGTCTGGAACACCTGGAACAAACCCGGGTCAGATCCCGTAATGTGGAAATGTCCGCATAGAATCGGATCACTTAGACCCGGGGAGAAAGGAGAGCAAACCGTTAGTGCGGAATCGGCCCCAGAGATACTCAGTGACATGACTGGGGCAGACAGACTGAGGTAAACATTTTTGTTTGCATGTACCACTGCCTGGGACCACAGGCAGCACTGCCCTCTGGGGGGAACAGATACCCCTTCCTTCTTCCTTCATCCTTCATAGTGAGGTCAATGTTTGCCGTCAGTGATATCATATAGCCAGATCTGATCAGATCAACTACATGGCACTATGACATTATTATGATGCTCACTATGCAGTCCCTGATTGGCTTTGTTAGTGCACTGTAGAAGCTGTTTCAACTGACAACAACAACAAAACATGGGAGTCAAAGCAGCAGGAGACTGCAAAAACAATAGCTGCAACGAGGCATGAAAAATGCATGAACAAGTGGAATCTATGGTGTTCCATGTCCCCCTCATCCCTTCCACTCACACATTGAGTCAATGACAACTTCTACATAAAAACTCCAGTTCCATACTATTTTGCAGAGTGTTAGATTAAGTTTGAGACCTGCTTCCTTGAAAGAAGACTTCTAGATCTCATGCAAAGAATAAACCACTCTGGGTCTCTATTGTGAACAACTCCACAACCTTCAAAAATCTTGAGTGTCAACCCAATCGAACCCTAAAGAGGAATTTACAGTAATATCAGGCTCTTTTGAACAACATCTTTCACAGGGTTTTAGGTGCTCTCATGTTGACATTTCTAAACTCTACAAGGTTGCGAAACCTTCCCTTTTCAGGTCTTTCCTTTTAAGAGCCAGTGTGTTGTAGGGTTTCGGGTCAGATGAGGATCTGGGAGACCAAAGTCAAATCCCTGCTGTACCATGGAGGCTTACTGGGTGGCCTCGGGCCAGTCACACAGTCTCAGCCTAACCTATCTCACAGGGTTGTTGTGAGGAGAAATAAAGGAGAGGAGAACAATTCAAGCTGCTTTGGGCCCCTATTAGAGAGAAAGATGGGGTGTAAACAAGGTAAATAAATAATTTTTCAGTATCATAGAGTCTGACCACAAATCAGGTTTTAAAGGAAAAAAAGAGGATGCAGAGTAGTTTCCTTTCCTACGAAATGGGAAGGATTGCCTAAAGAGCAGCAGGGGGAGGGGGGAGGGGATGCAGCCTTCCCACACACACCCCATGCCAGGTATAGCTGATTGACTATAAGCCATCATTATATTTTAGTCTCTAACCAATTATCCAAAATGATGCTTTGTGGATTCTTGTCTTTTGGGACTCCTGGCCGCTCTTTACACGCTCCTGTGGGAATGTATTTGATGCCTGTAAAAATAAATATCTGCATTCTGGCTTCCCATCCCCTTGAGGGCAGTTCAGGGGTATGGTGGGAAAGAAAAACTATATTTTTGATAATGTTTTTAAAATAAATATTTGCTGTGCTTTATAACATGAGGCTGTGAGTCTAAAATGCCCATGGCAGGCATGGCAGGCAGTAGGAAAACCAGGTGTTCACCCACAATTATTTACTTACAGGCAGCCCTGATTGCAGAAACATCCGCTGTTGCGGTTTGACAGTTTGATTTACTCACAAGGGCATTTTATCTCTCTCTCTCTCTCTGTCTCCTGCCCCTGCCAGCTGCTTTCTGCTTGCAGAGGCTGGGCTTCCCAAACTCCTGGGGCCAGGAATGCAGTGTCTTGATTTGTTAAAGTCTTCTGAGACATTTTTCTAAGTTCCTTCTGAGAAACAGCCTATTGTTGGGATGAAAGAGAAAATGCCATGTCTAAACCTATTTTGGTGGCTTTGCCTGTGGTGGTTCTATTGAGGGTTTCTGAGGGCTCTCTCTCCCTACCCTACCCTCAACTGAAGAGAGGTGCGGCTTCAAACATTTGTCAGGGCCTTTTTTACAACCATTCTGCATAGAACAAGCAGTGACTACTTTATCCTAGAGTAAATACTGTAACAGATCCCTGTAAGTCACTGCCCTACACAGTGACTGCCCCTATTGATATACATGCTATGGGAGCCCACTGGAATTGTTAGTGTGGGTTTGATCTGAAAGGTAAGGGCCTGAAAGACACGGAGAGGAGGTTATGTAAGGAATTAATTCAAATAGAAAACCAGTTGAGATGAGAACCCCATCTTGCCTATGTGATAGATTCCCTACATGGCTTGAGTCAAACCACTGTTCCTCAATCACAACATGGGGGAGAAAAACACTACATTTCTTCTGGTAAGAATTATATAGCACTCTGAGCTTCCAAAAACTACCAGGTAAATGCTAAACTTATTGATTTAATGTTCCTGTTTTCTGCCTTCTCTCCAGCTGTCACGTATATAATCCACCTATGCTCCAAGGGACTCAGGTTGGCATACATGGTCCATCCCACCTCCATTTTATTGTCGCAAGACCCCTGTGAGATCGTGTAGGCTATGAGGGAGTGACTGGCCCAAGGTCACCCAGAGGGCATCATGGCTGAGATTGGATCTGAACTTGGGTCTTCTCAGTCCTAATCCAACACTCGAACCATTGGATTACAGTGGCTGTCTCCTGGTTCTTGCTTTGGGTTTTTTTAATATAAAAAGATAGGTAAGGTAAACATAGGTTTTTGTGTATTTATATTACATTGCCCTTACATGCCCTGGGGTCTAGGAAGGGGCTAGGAGGACACAAATGAAAACAAATATAGAAATATGCATACACATAATCAAATCAATACAAGTCAGTGGTGATACCTTCTTGGCCAATATGCTCTGTGAGACACTATTGCTTTGCTCTCACTGTGATTACACCAGTTACCCAGTAATTAGAATCAATGCTCCTTCACGGAAGTTTGCTCGGTGCCTCTTTCTGTTCCTTGGCCTCTTTAGCTTTGGAGTCAAAACATGATGATAACATATCCTTTTAAACACGTTCTTACCATCTCCAGCTTTTATTATGACCTGAAAAGTCATAACACAAGAAGGGCTTATTTATTTATATCTTTACCTGTGTATAAAATAGTTTTACTTCAAACACGTAAGTGGAGTTTTTAAAAGGGATGATATTAATATCAAATAAATAAAGGAAAAATTAACAAAAATAAAAATAGGGTAACAAAATAGGTAAATCAAACAGCAGCAGTTGAAAATTATCCAACAGCCCATACAAGTCATGCTTTAAAAGATGGAAAACATTTAAAATCAGCCATAAGACAAATGATTTTAAAAAGCAATTAAACAATAGCATTGATCAAACAAACAAACAAACTGTAACCTTTCAAAAACAATCAACTCTAGGGAGATGGTTCTTTCAGTCCCCTTTCAAAAGCCCTTCAGGAAAGTAATGTCTCCAAAAGGTCATCAGCGAGGCATCATTCAGGGCTCCACAGGGAAATAATTCCAGAACTCTACAATGAAGGTCTTCTCCTTCACATCCACCAGTCTTATCCCCTGCACAGTAAAGAAGGTCCACTCAGGAAGATCTCACACTATAGGCAGGTTCATATAAGGGTACAGATGGTTCCACAGGTACCCAGGTTCAAGGATATTTAGGGTTTTAAAGATCAGAATCAGTATGTGGAATTGGAATTGGAAACAGACAGGGAGCCAATGAAGTTATTGCTACCCAGGGGTTATTCTCCATTCTTTGCTGTCTTTATCTGTCTTGCTCAGATTTTCCCCAGGCCTCAATCATTCGTCTCAACTACCTTTTGTTCCATAGCTCTGTAATTCAATTGGCTCAAAATATTGGTCTAGAACATGCATTTCAGTTCTCTTTCTTCACATAATTTGATTTTGACTTGGTTCAGGACTCATACTCAGTATAACTGCAGGCCTAATCCTGGCAATGTCCTCCAAAGGCTTGTCTGTGGCCACCAGTCCAGGTTTTACCTCAGAGTGAATCCATGCATTTTGGTCACCATGAATATGTCAGCATGTTGGTGGCAATTATAAATGATTGATTCAGCTTTAAATAGCTCAGACCCTTCACTATTTTCATTTTAAAAAGTATTGCTTACAAATAAAAAAATATGCAGTCAGACATTCTGCATTCATCCAGGAGTGTGCCAGAGAGATTTTGTAACTGTGTTTTTATCTTTTTGTGCACATAGACAGTCTTGAACCCAAGCTATATGACTGTTTACATTTCTCCAAGAGCCTTGCTGGATTATCTTTTTTGTGTTATAAATGCGAAACAATTTCTCATTTGTTACAGGAGATTCAGACAGATTTCTTCATGGTAGCACTTCTATTGTGTTTGACATTTGTGGCCCCAGCTGGGTGCTGGGCATATAACTGAGACAACACCATGTGTAGGTATAACAGGACACAACTTTATTGAGTACTACTGCAGAAGTTTGGCTTGGCATAGGGCAATGGATCCATGGTACTGAGCGACCTGCCTGCTGCCCCATGGAAAACCTGTCCCTCAGCCTGCCTGTTGAAGGAAAATAACCTGGGATGGCAGCTATATAGTTCCTATTTGTGTAATGCTTTGCTTCATGTTTTATGTGACCCACGTATCATAGACACAGGTTCCAGTGCACCTCTGGAAAGAGTGAACTGGTTCCCTCTTTATTTTTATTGCACCAACTGCTTACTGTTGAAAGAACATTGGCACTGCATTTGTAACTGATCTCAACAGAGATGTCAACTCAATTAATAATACATTAGAAGTACCCAATGGATAGCACAAGCTTGGAGCCAATGCTCAGAGTCAAGCCTAGGCTTGTTTTCTGATACCCGACAAGCCTGGAAAAAAGATTAATGCTAAATATAAGATAATTTAATCCCCAAGTGATTTGGATGCCTAGAGGCTATCTAGCAAACACAACGAATATTTCACCTTGCAAGGTCAGTCAAAGTTTTAAAAGTTAGAGATTTTGCTTTGATTTAAGTCTAATGTTTGAAAATATCACCTGTAACACGCATGCACTTTGATTCACAAATGTATGTTTATTTAAATTGCTCTCCCTGGATCTCAAGGGGAGTTAGAGAAATGCTGATCGTGAAGATTCTAATCTCACTAAGCCACACGTCCTCACAGCCACCCAAAATACCAAGATGATCAGAAATGTGGATGGTAGGGAGAGTTGTTTCTTTTTATAGTTGCTTTAGGCGTGAGCAAGCTCTGAATTTGATCATCCAAGGCTGCGGTCACACACACTAAATAATCCACTTTCAATCCACATTCCACCTGGATTTTTACTGTGTGAACTGGCAAAATCCAATTCAAAAGTGCATTGAAAGTGGATTATTTAGTGTGTGTGACTGCAGCCCAAGACAACTTTTCATATTGATCTTGAAAAATATAGGCACATTTTTGGAAGGGACTTTGCCCCTGCCATCCATACCTGAGGGTCAAACCATATGTTAATGTCTTCCTCTCATCCTCCCTGGACACTCCAGAGAGACTTTTGATCAGATGTTCACCTGGAGTTCCACATTCAGAACTCCATTCCTAGGTTGCTGAGGGGGTCTGCTTCAAACTGGGATGGTAGTGCCTAGGGAGAGGAGACTTAAGCATCCCCCCATGCCATTTTCTGAACCTGAAATGGGCTTGGAAAGCAGCTATTTGCCCAGTTCACAAAACTTACATATACTACTGACAGCTGTATGAATGTTTCACCACAGAACTGCATAGGTCTGATCAAACGTTCTTGTGGCATATCTGGAGAGCTTATGCAGAAAATGTAGCATATAGCCAGTTTAAAAAGTTTTGAAGGTGGACTATAAATGGAGACAGAGGGAAATCCACAAGACTTTGTGGATATTTTTTAAAGTTTCAGCTTTATTCTTTTATACTAGGAATAAGGCCCATTGTGGAAATAAATACAATGAGCATTAGAAAGAGGCTCTGGGAGAGTGCCAAGGCTATGGGCACTCAGCATCAATTTGCCACGGCAACCTCAGCAGGGTATAAGGACACAGCATCCACCATTTTCTCCAGGGGAACGATCAATGCTATCTGAACAGCAATTGTAATTCTGAGTGATCTCCAACCCCCACCTGGAGATTGGCAACAGTGGTTCCCATGAGGGAATGGCTGGTTTGGAGGGCAGAGTCTATGGCATTGTACCTGTCTGAGGCCCCACTCCTCCTCAAACCTCACCCTCTCCAGGCTCCATCTCTCAAATCTCCAGGATTTTCCCATCTGGAATTGGCAACCCTATCTACTTCCCAGCCAAGCATTAACCTACCTTTATTTCACCCTCATTGTTCAGTTCTCCATCTCCCCCACACACACCTGCAGCCTCTACCATGCTCTGAAGCTCTGACTGCCACGTCACATTGGCTGTCCCAAGGGGGGCATCTCAGCAGGGTATAAGGACACAGAGTCCACCATTTTCTCCATGCCATCTGGGACCATTTGTAATTCTGAGTCATCTCCAGCCCTCACCTGGAAATTGGCAACAGTGGTTCCCTATTACGGAATGGCTGGTTTGGAGGGCAGTCTATTGCATTGTACCTGTCTGAGGCCCCACTCCTCCTCAAACCTCACCCTCTCCAGGCTCCATCTCTCAAATCTCCAGGAATATCCCACCTGGAGTTGGCAACCTATCTCCTTCTCAGCCAAGCATCAACCTACCTCACTGATCAGCTGTCCATCTCTCCCACAGCAGCAGCCCCCAATGTGCTTTGAAGCCCTGACAGCCACATAACCTTGGCTGTCATGGGGGGCCAACTCTGCAGGGTATAAGGACACAGAATCCACCATTTTCTCCAGGGGAACTGAACAATGCCATCTGGAAACCAGTTGGAATTCTGAGTGATCTCCAACCCCCCACCTAGAGATTGGCAACAGTGGTTCCCATGAGGGAATGGCTGGTTTGGAGGGCAGAGTCTATGGCACTGTACCTGTCTGAGGTCCCATTGCTCCTCAAACCTCACCCTTTCCAGGCTCTATCCCTCAAATCTCCAGGAATTTTCCACCTGGAATTGGCAACCCTATCTCCTTCCCAGCCAAGCATCAATGTACCTTCATTTCCCCCTCACTGTTCAGCTTTCCATCTCCCCCTCCACCTGCAGCCTCTACCTGGAGTTGGCAACCCTATCTCCTTCCCAGCCAAGCATCAATGTACCTTCATTTCCCCCTCACTGTTCAGCTTTCCATCTCCCCCCCCACCTGCAACCTCTACCTGGAGTTGGCAACCCTTTTTACTGGCAGAACCAAGCTTGGTTGCCTACCAAGAGCCACTGAGGGAGAAGTTAGAATGCTTTGGCCGGTGGCCTCTATGGCATTCTATTCAGCTGAGGCCTCCCCTCTCCCCTCCCCAAACTCTGGTTTCCTTAAACTGGCTTCCTTACCTGGAGCTGGCAACCCTATGAGTTCCTCACAACAGCCACTGAGGGAAACCTTTGTCCCAGACAGGAGCTTAGCAAGAGAACTGTGTTCGTCGGGAGACAGAGTACTTCTGACACAGAACACAGTGGCTGAAAGGGGAGTGGGCGGGGAAGAGGAGCACACCCGGCCAATGGCATGCCAGTAGTCTTGACTGGCAGCCAATGGGCCAATGGCTGAGGGAGCGCATGCAATCTTGCCACCCTATAAGACAGAGGCCACCACCATTCAGCAATTATATATAAGAGAGATTCATTAGAGAGGACAGCAAACCCCAAGGCTGTAAACTTCCATGACTGTTGACCTCGCTCAGGAAAAACCCACTCCAATCTATTCCAAAGGCTCATCACATGCCAGTTTCCTGGTCTGGAAGTGAAGGATCCCAAATATCACTTACCAGTTGTCTCGGCCCGCAATCCTGGGCTTTCCAAGTGTCAGTTATTTTGCAGGAGGATCTTAACCATTTGCCAGAATTGCTTTTGACAGAGTGGGAATGTTAAAGTTTTCCCTTCCTCTTTCCTTTGTTGCAGCTGCAGCTCATGACGTGATTCTCTGGAAGGCTTTAGCTATAGAGCATTGCCCAAAATGATGAAGACACTTTTGCTGGAGGTTGTTGCTTAACGGTTGGAACTAGTATCCAGTACACATCACTGTCTGCAGGGACACTGGATGGTGCTATGTGCTCAGGATCTGCATATCCACATGTCTGTGAGCCAGCCACCCTTTGTATTCGTCAATGTCCTATGACAACACCTTCTGTCAGGCATTATGTCCCTCTCCTACACACATCAGGACTCCCATTTGGAAGCTGGAATCCCTTCAGCAAACCATCTTGTGAGCTGCCACGGGTGGACTTCTGCCTCATCTTGACAGACATATCCTAGGCATGCTACTCAAGAAGGTCAGAGTGGGATGTAGAGTTCTATCCTACATTTCCCCCCCTATCCTCAATTTTATCCTGTTATTGTAGATAAGGCTGAGAGAGGATGACCAGCCCAAGGTTGGTTGTCTAGTGAGTTTCATGGTTGAGTGGGAATTTGAACCTGGGTCTGCCCAATCCACCACTATAACTACACTGGCTCTCACTGGTCCTGACCTTTGATCCACACATTTTCAGCCACTGGACTCACTTAGGAGATCAGAACTTGTGAAGTCCAAATCTGGCAATTTTATGTATTCCCACCTCCCACCCAAAGACCCACACCAATTCCTGAACTTGAGGTTCAGTCAGAACTTACAACATTCTGGTGATTCTTTATAATCAGTCCAGGAACTCATCTCATTTTCTTAAGATATAGCTCCTTCCAATACATTTGTTCACATGAATCCAATTTATAGAAAAAAATTCAGCAATGACCTAGGTTTATAACTGTCAGTTAAAGGAATGCTAGTATACATTTACTTCTGGATTAGAATGAAAAATTGTGACTGCCCTTCTGGAAGTGAGATAACTTTTGTGAATTGATGTACTACCGGCTATGACTGGACAGTCCCTGCTTCAGAGCCCGCCTCTGTAATTGACTTGCTTGGGGTCCTTAAGGAAGCCATCCCTCAGTCCCCTGACTGCAGTATGGGGATAATAATACTGACCTACCTTAAAGAGGTGTTGTAAGGACTGCAACATGTGAAGCACTTTGAATACTGGCAGCGCTATTTCAGTGCTAAGCATTACTGTTTGTCATCCTTTGGAATGCACCTGTTGAGGCAGATAACCCCCCAGAGGCACAATGGATAGTGAACCTTGCAAGCCTATGTGTAGTCAGAAGTGTCCCTCTTACCTTGTGAAATTTTAGAACAAAGAGCCACTGTTTCATTTTTAAATGCTGAGCATCAATGTGGTGTGTTTTGAACAGCATGGTACATTTTGAAAAGGAAGCTTATCATCTTTGGCCTAATTAGTTAGCTAATTTTTGTTCAATCCTTTGAAAATAGAAAGCACTATGTAAGGGGAAAGCAAGTATTACTAAGGAGTCACAAATCCTGTGTGTTGTGTTGTTTTTTTAAAAAAAAAACTTCTTACATTTACATTTTATTTTTACCCAGTCTTGTTAATTGCTTCCTTGCTTTTATGGAACAAGTTCATAGTGGCTGTAGATGCTTTTCATTTATTCAGAATGTAAAGGTTCTTAGAAGTGAAACCTCACTATACCTTCTGAGCCCTCCATTTGTATTATTTCTAAAATAGGCAAATATTGATTATGGGAAACAGATCATGGAAAACAAAGTGCAAACGACATAAATCTTCCAGGCTCATTACAAATTATCATAAGCCAAACCAACAAAGTTATTTGCCAGTCTGATATGGAGTTTGAATAGATTCCAAAGTAAGACATACTGGTAAAAAACCTTCAAAGGTTCACTGTACATGACATCAGCTACAAGTGAATAATAATTAGCAATGGGCACAAACTGGCTCATGAACTAAAGTTTGTGACAAATTTTGGCTGGTTCGTGGTTCATGAAGTGAAGTTTGTGGTAAGTCAACCAGCACGAACTTTCCAGCTGTTTGTGGCAGTTCATGGTGGTTTGTGGACAGGTACATTTCCAGACTGGCTGGTTCTGCTCAATCTAAGTGTTTACAAAACTTCAAAGCATGAAGAAGAGAAGAGATTGGATTTATATCCCGCCCTTCACTACCCAAAGGTGTCTCAGAGCGGCTTACAAACTCCTTTCCCTTCCCCTCCCCACAACAGACACCCTGGGAGGTAGTTGGGGCTGAGAAACTGCTCTTTTTCAAGAACAGCTCTTATCAGAACTACAGCTTGCCCAAGGACATCCAGCAGGTGCAAGTGGAGGAGTGGGGAATCAAACCCGGTTCTCCCAGATTAGAGTCCACACTCGTAACCACGACACCAAACCAACAGCAGGGCAGAACTTGGAGGGCATGTAGAGGAGCATCTGGGAGAGGCCCCCTGTGACTTTGATGTCTCTAGCTTGCACGGGATCCATTCTACACATTCCTGACCTTCCTGAACCTGCGCCCTTCAAAATGTCATTTCCCCAGAAAGCACATTCCTGGGATCACCTTTCGGGGGAGGCCGTAACTCAGACCCCCAAAATTCCAATCCTCACCAAACTTGGAGAGCAGGTAGAGGAGAGTCAGCCGGAGATCCCCTGTGCGTTTGGTGTCTCTAGCACACTGGGGGCAGGTGTACTACCAGGTCACAAACCTCACAAACTGAACCAGTTCATTTGACCCCTAAAAGTTCATGCTGGTTTATTTTTCCGAACCAGCCATGCCACAAGCCATGAACTGAACCACATTTTCCTGGTTCATGACTATCCCTAATAATAATAATAAAAAACTATGCTTCATTTGCAGTTCAGTCCTAAATACAGTCAATAGACTTAGAAGGGTCTAACTTTTCTTAGTACTTATACAATTTTTAAAAAATACAAGAAGGGTTCGGCATAAAACAGCACATTAAGATTTAGAAATACTTGTTGGATTGATTTCTAGACATCTGAGCCCAGAGTTTTATAATTCTTTAATAATTCCCCCCTCTTACAATGAAGCTCAAACCTCAATACAAAGTTTATAACACAGGTATCACATGCATTTTATGCTTGGCCCCAAATAGTAAAAGAGCTGCTGCACTTTGAATGGACTGAAGCTTCTGAATTTTCTTCAAGGGTAATCCCATGTAGCCTGTTATAATAGATTAGTTTTGGGGTTCCTGTGGCATAGATTAGTGTGGCCAGGTGAGCTGAGTTTAGGCAAGCAACCAACTTGTACATATACATATGATGCTGCCTTACACTGAACCAGACCATTGGTTCATCAAGGTCAGTATTGTCTGTCCAGACTAGCAATGTCTCTCCAGTGTCTCAGGTCTTGAGTCTTTCACATTACACACTACCCAATCCTTTTCACTGGAGATAGTAGGGATTGGATCTGGGATCTTCTGCATGCCAAGCTGATGCTCTTCCATTAAGTCATAGCCCCCTCCCCAACTTCTGCAGCAGATCAAGAGAGACAAAGGCACTTTGCTCATATAAATTAATGCGCTTTGATAATAACAGAGACAGATGCAATACAACAGCCATCCTACACATTTAATTAAATAGGGCCAACTGAATGCCATCAAGAGGGATCAAAGCAGTATGTTTAAAAATCTCAGCATCCCCTCTATCTTGTCAGTTTTCAGCTTCAGCTCATGAAACTTTAGCCATGTGACCATGGCTGCCTGGCACTGGCCAGCAATTATGATGGACACTTCAGGTCACTTAGACAAAGAATTGTGGCGCTTGGTGTCATCAATGTATTTTTTGTATCATCAATTTATTTTTTTGTAATTTTTTTCGTATGTGCATGTCTCTGTGTGTGTGTGCATGTACATGTGTGTGAGTGAGTGTGTGCAAACTCTGCTGACTGACCCCTACTGGGGGCCTGGAGAATATTCAGAGAGGTGGCTGAATAAAGCCTGGTCCTGCCTCCCAACTGCTGGTATTCCAAGGAAGTCTCCCACCCAAGTAATTGCCAGAGTCAACTCTTCTTCGCTTCTGAGATCTGATAAAGTTGGACTTGCCCAAGCTATCCAAGTCAGGGCAGTATCATCAATATATTGATAACATCCAAACCCAAAGCAAAGTATGATCTCTGCCAAGGGTTTCACCTGAATATTAAACAGCATGAGATAGAAAACAAAGCTCTGTCAAATGCTACAAGCCAAATCCTGGTCTGCAACAGCTACTTTCTGCATGTGGCTGATCAAAAAAGATTTAAACCACTCCGGCCCCTGTCCTCTAATGCCAACTCCAGTTTCCAAACATCTTAACAAGGTTACATAATCCACCACATCAAAGGCAATAAATATATCTAATTACAGTAACAAAAATGCACAGGCCTGATCAATGCATAAATGGAGATCCCTTAACACCAAAACTACCCATAGCCAGGCCTAGAGCCAGATATATAAATGGAAAGACCCACAACCATCTACCATATACAGCATATGTTCATGGGGCTCTGAATAACACCTAGTATCTGTGTAGCATTTGTTACTTTATGTCTTTGAAGAAAACAGAAAATTTAACCATTATTACAACCAGGTGGGTAAAGAGTGGCTGCCCACCAAGTTTCTGTTAAAAACATTACTGAATTTTGAATTACTGAATTTTGGTTTGAGTCAGAAGCTCATGTTTCTTTTAATGGTTTCTACATACTAAATACAAAAGTGTGGCCATCCTTTTTCCCCAGCCCATAGTAAGTCAATTAGAAAGAAACAAGCAGGGAGATGCATCTATTTTTCACATGTATCCCCTCCCCACTATTTCTTCTTTCCCTTCCCTGGCAGTCCCCATAGCCTCTCTCTTTTCTCTATTCCACACCTGCCCCTTCATGGCTTTGCTTTACAGAAGCCAAGGCTTGGGAGGCTCAGGAATATTGTTGTGATTGCGTAGCAACCTCCAAAACGGCCACCGAGAGCTCAGTGGGCATTCTTCTTCTTCTTTTTTAAAACTACAGGCATTATTTCTATTAGGGTTTTTTTTTTAGGAGGTGGGGTTTAACCATTTTTTTAAGATTTCAGATTTTTCTGCAAACTTGGGTCTTCTTCAGGTTGGTAGGGAAATCCCCACTACCTGTCCATTTTGAAGATCTATTAATTTTTGCTGTATGGCCTGATTTAGATATATAATGTTGCTGTTCATATATGGTTTTGTTTCTATTTCATATAAGTGGCATCTAAAGTAACACTGACACACAAATGCCAGAAACAAACAGAAATGGGAAATTTGCCAATAAAAAAATCAGGACAAAAATTGTCTTCTTGGCCATGTATGCATCTGGGTGTTGTTGTTTTTTTCTAATTGTTTTAATTTTAATGTATGGTCAAGAGGCCCATTCATGAACTGGATGTTCATAATATACACACACTCCCAATTTTTACTTTCCCACACCTTTGGAGGACTGGAGAAAGGGAACTCATTAGGCCAAGGCTTGTTAAGAAGAAAGTAGTGGGGAAAGTAGGCAGCCTTTGTGAGTGTGTGTGCGTGTGGGGGGAATGTTCCCTGAACCAAGCAAAATCTTCCAGCATCTTATCTCTTGTTCAGAGGAGTATCCAGCTGGCACAGCTGTAGGACTGATAGCCCTAGGTCAGAATGGCAAAAGGATGTTATGCAAGGCATTCACTTGCAGCCAGGAAATGAATGCTGATGGATCACAGCTTGATTTATGGTGACCATCCACCAAGTACCAAAGCCTCCTGTTATTGCAACAAGCACTGAATCATGAAAGGGTGTGAGCCTTTGCAGCAAAGGGCTTTGAGCAAAAGGGAAGGGTGGGGGGAAAAACAGAGGAGGACCTTGAGAAGAAAAGCACAAGATACACACTGAAAGAGGGCACTGCTCCTACTGGAATATTGCATAATTTAAAGACTGCACTCTTTATTTAACTAGCCCAGACACTGGGACTATCTGGAAAAAAACTGATAAGGGAGCCTATGAGAAGAGCTTAAAAAGAACTTGTGTGCTTCTCATGTGGTTGAGGTCCATTATGGTAACCTTAGATCCTACAAGCAAAGTTATGGGTCAATGCAAACAAATTAGAGTTCATCCCCTGCAAAGCAGGAAGATTAAGACACAGGAAGCTGCAGAGTGCCTTGGAGATGGACTAGCCTTTCTTTCAAAGCACAGGGAGGAGCTGGTAGTCTTTTTAACAGCTATGAGAGGAAAACATCTTTCCACAGATCATTTGAAATAGATGTTCGTTAAGAATAGATTTTTAAAGGGGGTCTGGAAACCACAACAGTTTTGGTAAAATAGAGCCTCATATTATTAGTATCTAAATTGTTTCATTTCCTCTTTACAGAGGGAATGCAAAAGCATTTCTCAATGAAAATCTCATGAGAAAAATTCATGTAATTTGTGGTGTGCACCAGCAAGATGGAAGACTGGGACCCTCTTGCTGAGCCTTGGGGCTCACAGCATCATCTCATGGCAGCTTTCCACCACAGTGCCATGCACTGAACAAGTCATGTGACTGACAAGATACGCCAGACTCCACCATTACTAGCTGGCTTTTAGTTCTCCATCACAACTACAGCTTTTGAGTGATCACCCTCAAGGGGCACTCTATGATCAATGGCGCATGTGTTGCTGGCAACGGCATGAATGTTCAGCTGATACGAAGGGGTCAGCACAACCTGGGAGCAAACTGTAGCTACCACACACACCTCCAAGGGAAGAATGATAAGGGACTCTCATTGTCCTAGAAGACCAGATTTTATGACTTGACAGGGTCTGAATCTTCTAACAGTGTCCTATACTGTAATATTTGTTCAAATCCATTGTAATGTATTGAAATGGCTTACTGAAATCGCCACATCCACTTTCCATGTGAAGCTTCAAGCCGGACAAAGGCTCCTCAGAACTGACTTGGTATTGGTCGCTCTACAACAGCGACCAATCAGCAGAGGACTATTCCCCTGCGAGGGAAGAAAGCTCATTGGACCTTATCTGCACAGCCTCATTGGTTGTTATTTGTAAATAGGCGTGGCTACGTTAGCCCGGGAAGGTTTAAAAGGAGCCTAGCTCCCAATGTTAAACGGTTCTGGTTATGACTGAATTCAAGCGCTTGTTCGTATCGTTAATAAAGCTGATCACTTTGGTTGAAATCACTCTCCGGGTCTTTGTTAGCGGCGATATAACATCCATAGTCTGTTGTTGCTCCAATACCACTTTCCCTTTCTGTAGGGTTCCTTCACTAGAACAGGGATCATGGGTTGGATCATGCCTAAAAACAGCACACTCACAAGGGAGGCAATTTTGCTAACCCCTCCCCTGCAGCCCTCCAACTCCCCCCTCACGTTCCTCCTGTTCCCCAGGAACAGCATTTCAGGTTCATTTTAGGTAGCACCAGGATTGAGGAGGAGAAAGAAATGAGAAAGTTCACCTTCACCATCTTATTCTAGTGCTGCACAGAATTTATCTCAGTTATTTCCTGTCATCTTCACAACAATCCTATGAATTAGACTGACAGAGTGACTGGTTAATCAGTGGGCTTCACGGCTGCAGTTGAAACTGACTTAGGCTGACTCTATAGGCAGGTGGCAGCTGTCACCTGGAGCACCATCAGTCATGCCATCCTTCTGGGCCAACTTTCTGGGCGGGAACAAGGAGGCACCATTTCACAGTAGTCCCAGTCTGACTTGGAAGGCAAGTTTCAAAGGTGGTGCTGGGGACTGCTGCTCAGCCCCTTGGCCTTTGGCCTGTTTGTTCCTTCACATGTCCATCTTGTCCCCTATACTCTTTAACATCTACATGAAACTGCTGTGTGATGTCATCTGGAGATCTGGGCTGAGTTGTTATCAAGATAGGGTTGCCAACCCCCAGTTCCCAGTGGGGTTTTCCCCGCTTTTGGTAGGACCTGGCAACCTTATAATCAATATGTAGATGGCATTCTGCTCTACCTCACATCTCCTGCTAATCACAGGAAACTGGTGCCAGGAGGCAGTTTTTTTTATTTATTTATTTTTATTGATTGATTTGATTTATAGAACACCCTGCCCCTAAACATAGGGCTCAGGGTGGTGAGCAATATTTCAGTAAATACATTTCCAGAAGCCACATTTCAATAAATATAGTTTTGAAGTGGTTGCGAGCTAATAAACTGAAGCCTATTCCTGACAAGATGGAAGTGATACTGGTGATCAGGAAATTTGACCCAGGATTTAAGGTGTCAGCCATTCTGGTTGGAGTTGCACTCCCCTTGAAGGAACAGATCTGTAGTTTGGGGTGTGCTTGGACCCAGGCCTACTTCTAGATAAGAAAGGGGCAGCTGTTTCCAGGAGTGTCTTTTACCAGCTTAGACTGATTAGTCAGTTGTAGTCTTCCCTGGGCAGAAAAGATCTGGCCACTGTGATGCATGCCCTGGTTACATATAGATTAGACTGCTGCAATGTGCTGTGCACGGTGCTGCCCTTGAAAAGTGTTCAGAAACTTCACTTGTTTCAGAATGCTGCTGCCAGAATGTTGGCTGGAGTGGGTCATAGGAACCATACCATTGTTGTCTTGGAGCTGCTTGGTATGCAGAAGGTCCCAGGTTCAATTCCCAGCATCTCCAGTTAAAGGGATCATGTAGAAGGTGATGTGAACGATCTCAACCTAAGACCCTGGAGAGCCACTGCCAGTCTGAATAGACAATACTGATCTTGCTGCATGAAAAGGTCTGATTTAGTATAAGGCAGCTTCATGTGTTCATGCTTATGCTAGCTCCCAGTCTGTTTCTTGACACAATTTAAGGTGCTAGTATTAACCTCTGAAGCCCTATATGGTTTGGGACCAACATACCTGAAGAACCACATAGTTACTTATGAACCTACCTGACTACTGTTGTCATCTCCCGAGGCCCTGCCTCGGGTGCTCCTGCCTTCTGAGATTAGGATTCTTGTCTGTCACCTTCTGTTACTGGCTTCCACCAGTGGGTTAAGACTTTTTGATTTCGTTTGGTGTTCCTTCATTGATCGCTCTTTCCTACCTGATGTTTTAATTGCTATTTTTATGTCTTCTGTGTGTGTTTTAGCTCTGGTTTTAATTGCTTTTGTGATTATTTTGTTGGTTTTAATTGTTTCTGTGATTTTATTATATATGCTTTTGTTAGCCACATTGGTGACCCTTACGAGGGGAGAAAGGCAGGGTATACATTTTTGTTAACAAATAAGTAAATAAATAAATGTGACCAGTATACTACACCATCTCACACTAATCACATCACAGAAATGGTGTCTTGAATTAGAAATAGGGGCCAGGTTTTAAAAGCTATGATATTACAAAAAGAGTAACAGTTTTGCCCCCGAATTCCCACATCATAGCACATGTAGAACATTTTCTAATATTGAAATCATTTGGGCGATTCCTTATTTTATGAAGATCCACTTGCACATGGGTGCCTGGTCTATGACCGCTGTCATTCACCTGTAGTACTTTTCAGTAACAGTTGTGATGCTAAAGGCCCTTCACTTCCAGAGGTTGGAAACTATAGCGAGGTCAAAATCCCATCAGCTTGGCACAGCTGAGTGCCACGGTGCTCAATGGCACACTTTCCCTCCTTGCTTTCTGAGCTCCTCCGTCCTCAAGCTTACAAGGAGTGACAATGACAAGGGGGATATGTGGGCTCCCTTTTTCAAGGGGTCTCTCTAATGTGTAAACAGTCCCCATCCTAACTAGCTCTAAATAGCTGCCCTGACTTTTAGCAGATTTGTTGATGCTTGAGTGGCTAAAAATCACAATGTTTTTCAGCCTGGTTTCATTAATTTGTGGTCTGGCATTCATTAGAACAACAAGCCTCAGGGGGCACTGCAGACAGCTTAGCATCCCTCAAACAAGGTGAGCCCAAGGCCTGCACATTTTTAGGGTGAGGGAATGACAACCCCAAGTAAAACTCTGTAAAGGTTCGCTCTCCTCCCACGAGGTGGACAGGGGACCTAAGAGCCCCCTGCCCAAATGACTTGGTTTTCAAATTGCCTTTTCAAAACAACCGTTATCACTCAAGCTGGAGGAGCCACTGTCATTAATTAGATTCCACACCAACTCTTCTAACGGAGCCACCCGGGAAATAAAAGAAAACAAGACGATACTTGCCTTAACCAGGAGAGGATTCACTGAATGGCTGGAAATCATCGCCATAAGTGGCTTTAATAACTATATACTGTACAGTAAATACAAACTGGTCTGTGGAGTGGCAAAAAATAATGAAGTAATTAGGTGAACTATTATAAGCACCTGTGACACTGATTAGCACAAGCACATCTCAGGCAGGAGTTTGCTGGATGCCACAGTCAAAAGTGTTTTGAAGCTCAGCAAACTCAGGGCGGTGCTGATTTTAGCAGCAGGCAGGCACAAGAAGAGCATCCCTGCGCCCACCCCCCACTCCCCGCAAGGCTGCCGCATTAAAGCGTGGAGGCACCAGAGAGAAAGCCGGGATGTGGAGTCCAGCGGAGTTTGTTATTCTGGTCTGCCTTGTATAAACAGAGGTTTTCTAAATTAGATTCCTGTTCCAATCCATTAGGGTTAATGCAGTTTTAATTAGTAGCTGATATGCAGCTGAGGAAAGATACCATTTCATGTCCTCTTTCTGAGATTTTTTTTTTTAAAAAAAACCCTGGGACTGCATGGAATCACAGGCAAAACAAGCAAGCGAGAGCTTTTTGACACATTTTTTTTTTTAATACAAGAAGATTCAAACAGTCACTGGCGTTTTCAAGGGAGGGGGGGAAAATCAGAAAATGAAAAGGCTGTTTTTGACACAGAGAGAGAGAGAGAGAGAGAGAGAGAGAGATCTTCTATAAAAGCTTGTTGGAAACACTTGATGTTTCCCTAGGGATTCACACTACAAGCAGGTGCAGCTACCAAAGGGCCGGATCTGCTTTCCCCCCTTGAAATCTGATGGCAGAAAGCCCAATGACCTGATTTTGAGGCCCCCAAATCAGCTGCACTGCTTGTCTTCCTTATCTCTTCTTACAAGCTTTGCAGTAACAGACAACTGTGCAACTGAGGGCAAGGAAGGTCTAACTGTTCCGCTGTGGCAGATGTCTTGAATGTAAAGCTGTCTCTCTGTAGTCCATTCTGTTCACTGCAATGATTCAGGGTCAGCTACAAACTTGTAACACTGTTCCTTTTCCTCCCTTCCACATTTGCATGCCCAAATGTGCTGTGGTCGTTCTAACCAAGCACTACACACTTGATGCCCATGTCACATTTACAGTTGCTGAGATCTAAGGTACAACCCACATAGGCATGTGATTGTGTGTGATTTTACAGGGTGTGAGGGTGTCTTTTGAGTCTCAAAGCTGGGCCAAAGCTTGCTAACAAGGAGATAGGAACATGCTCATAGGAAATATCTGCTTGAGAGTCTGTGTAATGTTTTGGATATAGTGTTGCATTATTGAAAGACCCAGGTTCACATCCCCATTCTGTCTGAGAGCTCACTTGGGTGACCTTGGACCAGGCATAATCTTTCAGCATGACCTACTTACGTGTGGCTCCATCCATGAGACCGCTTTGGCTGGGAGGGCAGGGTATAAGTCTGATAAATAAATATCATATGGCATTTTGTGCAGTATTGCCAGGAGATTCTAAGATTGTCTGGCAGCCTGAAGATCTCGCTCTTTTAGCATTATGCACCACTAGGGGATGAGCTAGACTTGTTTTATTATTTATTTATTTGTTTATTGGACTTTTACCCCGCCTCCTGCCCAGGCGGCTCAGGGCGGCTTACAGTAGTTAAAAACCAGTACAGTAGTTAAAAACCAGTATACAATAAATATAAGTATCAGGTCTAAAACAATACAATACAATATCAAAATACAGCTTATTAAAATTAGAATGTGGCGGCTGATTTTGGGGGCTGAGAGAGCTCTGAGAGAGCTGTGACTGACCCAAGGTCATCCACCTGGCTTCATGTGGAGAAGTGGGGAATCCAACCTGGTTCTCCAGATTAGAATCCATCTCTCTTAACCACTACACTACTCTGGCTCCTCCATCTGCACACTGATCCAGCCAGTCACAATTGCCTTAGTTATGGTATAACTCTAGCCCTATACATATGACCCCACTCACATTGACTAAACACTCGCCGAGGGGGAAATGGCAGGAGCACACTGGTTCTGACCTCCACCTCCACATGATCACAAGCTTCTCCAAATAGCCTGTCCCACACAACCCGTGCCACTATGTAAAAGAAATGAAACCTTGGGCATTTCTTGGTCTCCATCTTGAAAAATAATGACCTAGGAAATGGTACAGATTGTCCCAATGACAAAATGAGCCACAGCAGCAACACAGACTCATTGGAAAACAATCAAAACGCAGTGAGGTGGCACAAAAAAAGTAGCAGGAGCAATACACAGTCTCCATTTAATAAATGGAAAGAAATTCAAGAGAGAAAAAATAGATTTTGAAATGTAATAGAAGAGTAGGAGGAGAATCAACCCCAGTCTCAGAGCGGCTTACAATCTCCTTCCCTTCCTCTCCCCACAACAGACACCCTGTGAGGTACATGGGGCTGAGAGAGCTCTCTTGAGATCTGCTCTTTCAGGAACAGCTCTGACAGAACTGTGGCTTGCCCAAGGTCATCCAGCAGCTGCAAGGGAGGAGTGGGGAATCAAACCCAGTTCTCCCAGATTAGAGTCCATGCACTTAACCACTACACCAATGGAAACCTTCAATAGAAAATATAATCTTTCTATGATACACATGCTGTATAATTTTGTGTCGATCTTTTTATTTATATGTATCCTTATGTATCTCCTTCTATGGAAAATAAAAATATACTTACAAAAATAAATAACTGCTAATATGTTGTTTGTCTTTTTAAAAATGTTATATATGGGAATAGCTGAACAATCTGAGGCTGGTCCTGTGCATTACCAACCACAAATTACAAACATTTTTGGAATGACCCAGGGCCAAACTTATATTTGTTCAATCTATACAAAACTGACTTTGGTGGTTGTTGTCTTTGTCTTTCTTTCAGTTTATTTTTAGGTCTAGCTCAGATTCCAGTGTCCATGAGATGATGCAGCAATTATCTGAAAGCTATATGCACTTACATACATAGAGAAATCCAAGCTCTGCAAAACTAAGTCTGATAGAAGTTAGTAGAGCTGGGACAAACCGTTCTGCCACAAGGCATTACTGCCGAAAAAGAGCAGTCTATACAGAAATGGAGATCACCTTGCTTCCACTTATCGTAACTGGCTAGAGAAATGGTGAGTACATATTTTATCACTTTGAGCAGCACATTTATCTTCCAGTACCTATGTTTCTGCATTGAGCAATGCAGTCCTAATCTAAATATATAAATGAGTGGATGTGGCTCCTCCTAATCTTGACATAGCAATTATACACACACACACACACACACACACCTTTCGATTTATTGATCGCTCAATCTGGCAGAGCTGCTGGCTCTGAGCGATTTACACAGGTTTCACACAAGTGACTAACAGTTTCATAGGGGTAAGGGAGGACAACATATAATTCTTTTTAAATCGCACACATTTGCAGACGACGGGGATTTTATTCAGCTGAAAGATTCAGACGTGTTCCGGACAGCATTCACTTTGGCTTGGCTTGATGACATTGGTTCTTCCTGGGCTGCTTTTTGAGTCGTAGCGCCGCACTGCCACAGCCTGGCCGGATTGGCCCATCACAGGCTTCTTAATGCCAAAGAGGTCTTTTTTCCAGGTTTCCAAGCTTACGAGCTGGACATTCCATTCGCCAGCTAATACCTCCCCCACGGGGGTTTAGTGTGCCCACCCTCTCTAAGGAGTGGTACCCATTTTATCTACTCGCTGAAGCTTTCAAACCGCTGGGTGGACGGCGAGCTGGGGACAAGGCTGGTAGCTCACACCAGCGCGGGCTAGAACTGACAGCAACTATAAGGAGGGATGGGGCAACCATCATGTTGAATATGTTCAGCA
>NW_015171512.1:812362-821436 GCF_001447785.1 Gekko japonicus | reverse complement strand
CAGCAGGAAATAGCTGAGATCACTGCTGAGCCAGACTTTGGATCGACTTGTGTCACTGCTGTCGAAGTTGAGCTGTGTGTCGAACATAGCTGCAGCTGCACAATAGCTGTCGAGGTGAGGTTTCATTTTCTGTGGCCTTGTAGACATTTTTTGCATCTGGACAATACATAACATCAATTCTTCCCCCAGGATCAGAGATTGTGGAGTCAGGTAGTTTAATGTCACTAACTGGACGGAGGGACTACAACTCCTATAAGGCATGCAAACTTGCATGCTTGAAATAATGTTGACAACACTGCTTTAAAGAAACACAAAACCGGAAGACCTTGTAAAGAAGTGCTTATGAAGAACTGCCCGTCTGCTGTGCTCACTCTTTAGTTAAGCAATTGTCTACAAAGCAGTGTTTAGCTGTAACAGATCTATGGCAAAGGATGAACTAGGCCTCCCATCAGGCAATGTTCGAATGCTCAACCACAAAATTCTGCCAGTTGCACTGCACTGTACTGTGAATGTGCAGAAAGTAACCCACCAAATAGACTCATACTACTCACGAGCAGTTGAACCACCCAAATTAGCTCACTGCTTGTGACTAGAGTGAACTGGCTGGAGTTCAAGCAACCTTTAGTACAGGATGACATCATACATTAGCCAGCCATGCAATAACCCCGCCTTGCACCCGCATATATTTTGAGTACCTTGCTGCCAAGAATGAACAACAGAGAATATGCTCAAGCTATTGAGGCTGCACATGCTTGAGTCAGGAGCCATAGCTCAGTGATAGAGCATCTGCTTGGCATGCAGATAGTCCCAGGTTCAGTCTATGGCATCTCCAGTTAAAAGGATCAGGCAGGACATGTTGTGAAAGGCCTCCACCTGAGGCCCTGAAGAGCTGCTGCCAGTTGGAGAAGACAATACTGACTTTGATGGACCAAAGGTCTGATTCAGTATACAACAGCTCCAGATTTGCATTCAATAGCTAATAAGGGGTTACATGTGAACAGATGAAACAACATGCTGCATAAAGTACTAACAGAATTAATCGGAGGGAATAAGCATCTTGTGTGCAAACAGGCAGGTTTCCCCGGGTGCAGCAGTAATCAGAGGCTACCTGCTCCAGGCTGCGCGGTTGTGATGCTCCACAAAAGGTGCCAGGGCCAATGTCTTACATTATCCTGAATTTCTGTAGATGGGTATGATCTAGTTTCAGAGAATGCAGCTTGACCAACATCGACAGGATTATTCATCAATTCACTGGACTGGACACTCAGAGTGTTGCTTTGTTTTAAGGGATGTTTAGTTTCAGCAGAAACAGTCTGAGGTCGAGTCCTTTAAATAACTTTAATGAATGGGCCCTTTCTGTATTTGCCATACAGTTTAATTAGCTTCCTGCAAGAGCTGTTTCTGTTTGGAAAACAAACTACGTTTCCCCCTCCCCCTTTCTGCTCCCCTCCACTGTTGCAGACATGCAAGCTCCTTGTTGTATTTTCTTCCCCCATTAACCAATGAATTAATCATAATGGCTGCCAACCTATTAAATGCCACTTAATCTTGAAGAGAATGTGGCATTAGACAAATTGGGCACTGTAAGTGTGGAAAGGAATTCTTAGTATTGGGCCGTTGCATTATTTTAGGATTGTATTGATGTGTGCCACGTGAATTCCAAAAACTGGGAGTTTTGGATAGCAGAGAGGACAAATTCTGTTTGGTGAAAAAAAAGCAAAGGGGGAAAACCATACATTGCTGCCCCAATCATAGCAACAGATTCCTCCAACTTACTTTGCTGGAGCAGTCTTTGGTTGGATGTGCAACCCTGGATGTTTTTTTCTTGTATGAACAGAAGAAGTTTTACTAACCCCCCCCCCCCCATATCTTCTAACCTCTCAGTCTTCAGCCACAGTCCTTCTGCACCTCATGTCTGATGATCTCACCACATACTAAATTACAGGCTTATATATTATGGATGGCAATATTATAGCACTAATACAATTTCAATGGATTCCTCTCTAACCAACTGCATGCAGTTTTCCTTATGGCCACTAGATGGTGATTAACAACCATTTCTGTTCACTCCGTATTGGAAGCTTCGCCTGCTATTGCTAATGCTAAGCTAAGAACTCTCTTTCTTCACTGCACCTTCCAATGAAAGTTATCTTTTCTTACATCATATATGCTACTGTACAGGAATTAGGCACATGACTAAAGTGTATGTTTTTATCAACACCAACAAAAGCAAATTTCTTGAGGACCGACCCTTTTGGAGAGCTAGAGAATGTTGGACTGACAAGCATCCCTCCAAATTTGCTAGTTGCTAAGTCACATTCTGCTCTGACATACAACATTACGGAACATCTTAAATCCTGGATCTTGAAAAAGTATAATTGCTTGACAGAATGACTGGGAATTGGGTCTCCCATTCCCATCAGATCTGTGACTCACAGTGCCATAGCGAGAGAGAGAGAGAGAGAGAGAAGGCACCAGGTAAATTAAGACTAGTTGTGGACATTTAAGGTCAATGCTACTGAAACTTCAGGTTCTCATGATTCAGCTTCTGCTCACAAGATCTCTTGGCTATTACCAATCCAAGTCAAGTGACTTTGATTTCTCTCCCATCAGCAGAAGTTTACAACTCAATGCGCTTTAGGGAAAAGGTATAGGACCTATGAATTTCACCACACTGTGATACGTAAACTTTTGTGGTTTGCCTCTTTCTTCTTCAAAACTTGCTTAATTATCACATTGAAAAGTATTACACAATGTAACCATTTTAATAATTGTTGCTGTATTATATTTATTTATTTATTTAGTTCAGTTTGTACCCCGCCCTCCCTGCAACGCAGGCTCAGGGCGGCTCACATCAGTCAAACCATGGGTTGACATATAAATAACAATTAAAATCCATTAAAAACATTAAAAACAATTCAAGTTATACAGTCAAATTCATAAAGTGCTCGTGATGGTCAGTTAAATATTTACGATGGCGTGTGTTTATCCAATCCCCTCTTGAAGCTATGTATGCTTGTAGCCGCCGCCACTTCCTGTGGCAGTGAATTCCACATGTTCGTTACTCTTTGGGCGAAGAAGTAGATTAAGCTTGCAAGACTGCTATGTTAACAAGTGACATGCTTCATCATAGCCTGAATCCATGTTGCATTGCTGGACAGACGTGAGGATCCAATCATGCCTCTTCACACAGGAATACACGGAACTGCCTTTTAATGAGTCAGACCATTGGTCTCTCAAGATCAGTACAGTGCTCTGGCTGCCTAGTCCATATGGCCTGTTCTGAATGGCTATTCACCATTCTCAGAGAACTTTCACATCACCCGCTACCTGATCCTCTTGACTGGAGATACCAGGGACCGAGCCTGGGACCTTTTGTGTGCAAAGCAGATGCTTTACCATAAAATCCAGTGGTGCATTACAGACTTCACAAAATTTATTCCAGTTTGAGCTTTTGTGAGTCAGAGCTCACTTCTTTGGACGCTCTATCACTGAGCCACAGCCCCACCCACCAAGAATCTGGGCCCAGGTCACACTAACTGCAATGTATATTGGTCTTTCTTAAATCCAGCAGCACTCCCAAACTCCTAACCTCTGGTGCTGGCACCAACGGTACCCCATCAAAGGTCGGGAGTGGGATCCCCACCCCCCGGACCGCCCCAACTCACACACAGGACCTCCTTCTTCATCGGGTTCAATTTCAGCCAGCTCAGCCTAAGCCAACCAGCCATGGCTTGTAATGCCCGGTCCAGATCTTCCGGTCTGGAGTCTGACCGGCTGCCCAACATCAGGTAGTGCTTTTTACATGCCTGCCAGGTTGCCCAAAGGGCTGGTATCCTTTGTCCTCTCAGCCTAGTCTGTTAGTGAGTGCTTATTCCGACAGGGGGACACAGGATACTTTGGAAAACTGGAAATGGACTTCTAGAGAGAGCCAGGCTGCGCCCACAAGCACAATAAGTAGTGAGAAGTCACCAGTAACAAGCAGCCTCAAAAGAAGAAAATCTTTGCTGATTGAGGTTGCGGTCCCACGTGCCAGTTGAAGCAGAGGGGAAGTGAGGCTATTTCCTCCAGAGGACTTTGACACGCAGTTGCGAGATCACACAGCCCTTTGTAGCTGCGGGCTCAGCCCGTCACTGTGTGATCACACGCAACTGTGGGCGAGTCATTTTTTTTAGCCGTTTGTTTCCCATGCACATAAATTAGGAATCGCACCTCCACACTGGTGATGATGTGCATTCTGTGAAGAGGTGGGGGGGAAATGGCGGGTGATGATGTGCATTCTGTGAAGAGGTGGTGGTGGTGGGGGGAAATGGCGCCGAGCTGGGATGGAATGATCAGACCATCCCAATGGTCCCTAACCCTAACCCATTAGAGCCGGACTTTCCCCGGTGTCTTTTAACTCCGCTTCCGTGGCAGAGCAGCACAGGTTGCCGATGACTGTGGGACGCTTCCCAGATGTTCCTGTCTGATCACACCCTTTAGATCACATCAGGCATTCACACCTATGTCAGATCTAAAGGTGCGTGTGATTGCAGCCTGAGAGCTCTAATTTGGCTCAACTGTTTTTGGGCATGCACATTCTCACAGTGGGAAAGTCAGTGCCATGCAAAAGTAGAGTTTAAAAAATTACTAGGAACGGGGTGCTGGATTTACATCCAACTCCCCTTCAAATCCTTCTGCAAGATTGGGTGTTGGCAGGATTATTAAACCAATTAGTTTGCTCGATGAATTTTATGTTGGTTGTTTGGTTGTTCATTAAAAAAAAAGTCTAGGATGTCTTATGTTGTAAGTGACTCTCCCAGCCTAGATGCAGATCTGATTGCTCGACTCAGGGCTCTGTTTTGTTCAATAAATTATGTTCCCATTTGCAAAAAAGCTCAGGTCAATATTACCATACAGGACAGTTTCATGAGGGCCAAATTAGGAATGAAAGGAATTCATGTCTGAGTCTGCGCCAAAAGCAGCTACTAGTCTTAGCAGCCAGTCTGATGAATGCTGATCATCTAGAACTTAAGCTTGAAATACATCTCATTTCTAACTGCAAATGGACAATAGAGGCAAGGCAACAAGGCTTGTTTAAAAATAAGCATAATGAGCTGGAGAAATCCATGGTACCAGCCTGCCATATTTAAACATGGGTGGCATCTCTAGCAGTCAGGTGATCAGAATTTACAAGTGGTTCGGAGGAGGTGGCCACTGTGGCGTGTAGTCAGCAGAGCACCATGTGGGTCTGGCTTAGATTTCTCCCGATGGTTAGGCATGGCATCTTAATGTGGTCCGTCCAAAATCACAGCCCAAACAAGTGGCCAAATCAGGTAAAATGAAAGTGGCTTAATTCAAAGCACTGCAGGTTAACTGGGCTGGGTACCCTAGTGAATGAAATGAAAAACCTCCATGGACCCAGCAAATAATTCAGACACTTCCAACTGAAAGGCACAGCAACAAATCAAACTGGCTTCATGTGTAATAATTTGTAAACAGTCTATTGATCGGTTTTAAAATATTTCCAAATCACAGTTCATTTTACAAATCTCCCAAGTCTGCTAATGTAGATAAAACAAGACCACAAAAATGGAAACACATAGTTAAAACCAAAATGAAAATACTGGCAATAATCAATTTTCTACTACCAATCACAGCTGGAATAAAATTGCCTTAGACTGGCATCTTAACAGTAAAAGATAGGGAGTGTGACAACCTTTCATCGGAAGAAATCACTGGATTAATGCTTGTATATTCAGTGTTATTGTAAACTACCTTGCATTTGGTTTCCAAACTATTGGTGCTGCTGTGTAAAAGGCCTTGTCCAATGTAGATATCCATCACATCTCAGAGGGCAAGGGCACACATAGCTGGACCTTTAAGCAAGCTCTTAGTATTTGGTTAGTCTGATATCCTAGTCAGCTAAAACAATTGCTGCAGGTAGATAGAAAAGGATAAAACAGGATAAAACTCACTGTACAGAGGAAAAAAGGGCCGTCCACCCCGTCCTCCTTCCAGCTTCCAAATTCGAGGAAGAACAAAACAGTAAGCAAAAACAGTAGATAAAACGCGGAGCTCGATATCAAGCGTCTGCCTCCCTTAGTATTTGGTTAGGTATCTGTCTTTCAAAACCAGCATTTTAAATCGGGCTTTGAAAATAATTTTGAAACAGTGCAGCGGTAAAATCAGTGTGATATTCTTTAAGTACCCTGCCCAAGTCAGAGCCTGCATTCATACCCAGCTATATTTTCAAGAGCTTTTCCAAAGACAGTGCTAAGTGTATTTTATAATAATATAATCTCTAAAGTGTGAATGAGTGCGCTGGCAACAGTTTAAATGAGGGAAATCATAGAATCATAGACCATCCAGTCTTGTGCCGTTCTGGATATCCGGTTTATGCAGTTCTGGATATGCAGTTTATGTAAGCTGCCCTGAGCTGATCTAGGCCAGGAGGATGGGGTAGAAATTTAATAAATCAAATCAGTTGGATCCCACAGATGAGTTCTGATGCTCAAGGGGCAGGCAATTTTCACCCTCACTCTTGCTGCAGATCTCCAACCCCTCCCTCCACATGTTCTGTTGCTGGATATTCCCTATACCCCCCTGGGACAGCATTTCAGGAGGCACTCTGGCTGTAGCAGCAAGGGAGAGGGTAGGGAGTCACACTCTGCTGACAGGAATCCTTCAGTCAATGGGACCAATGGACCATCACCTGATAATTAAGCTGAGGTACCATGTTGAAGACCACTACCAAGCTACAGCCTTGCATCCTAAGGGAGACTGAAACTCCCTTCCACTCCGGTTGTTGGATATACATATGATGTATTTATTATCCATCATATTTTTATTTATTATTTATTTATTATGGGATTTGTATCCCGCCCTACCCATATGGCCCAGGGCGGCAACAGACGGCAACGCCGAGAATAAAAACATACATTACATTAAAACTTAATAAATAGAACTAAAATTGGTGCTCTACAATACATTTTAACAATACATTTTGATGTTAATGTTGTTCTGTTGATTGGTGATTCTATTTAGTTTAGTTGAGCCATCTATTTTGTTTCTTGGGACATTAAAACAACCCTATTGTGGTTTAATGGGTGTCCCACCAGGTTACAGTTGGTGCACATGACAGGGGCCAGCTCATATCACTAATCTGATATGAGCATGCTTGAATCCCAGTGGATGAAAGACCTCTGTCTAGACAGAAAATAATAAGCAGCCAACTGCAGGGTTGTGTGAACTGTGAATCAAGAAGGCATTCTCAGGAAAAACCAAACATGAACCTGCAGATTCAACAGAGAGCTTGAAAATGGGAATGGTTTTTTTTTTTATTATTAATCAAAAAGGAAGAAAGCAAAAGCTATTTGGTTTAGCTCTGAAAAAGCAGGCAACAGCCTGAGAGTTAGCAATATTGAAGGAGATGAAGGATGTAGAATCAGCGTTAAGCCCCAGATGGGAAAATGATCCCGTCACACCAAAACCACAGAAAGGTTTGCAGGGACTTCCCGAGCTAGCAATTGTGCTTCAGAACAGGAAATGATAAGAAGTGCCCTCCACATAAAAATGAAAGGGGAAACTATACATGAGCTTCTTATAGCAAAAAGGGTTTTTACTTTCCAATACTATAGAATTTTGCATCCTTCCCCCAAATATAATAAGATTGGGAAACAAACTGCTGTGCTTCAGCAACTCAACTATTTTAATCACAACTTTTTCATTTCCTAATTTTAGGCATACAGTATTGAGTCAAATAATTGATCGACTGCACCATTCTAATGGGGTTAGGAGGGTGCAACTCTGCATAAGATGGCAAGGTAAATTAATTATTAAAAATCCCTCTGAATTAATTATAAGGTTGCAGGTTTTTATGAAGTTGAATTATGTAATAATAGAAGTACTTACAAAAATCACAACAAAAGTACTTTACAAGGAACAAGTGCCAATTCAGAAGAGACATTCTCTTGCTCACAGAGATGAATGCTTCTTCTCAGATGGTATGGGCATAGAGGCAATAAGCATCCTTAGGGTTTTCCTGTATACATGTGGACAGCAGAGGTAAGAATGGGACTGAGATTGACCTTCCTGCCTTCTGCTGACATCTGCCCTACTTTTGGACCATCAAGACAATGTCAGTGCATATCAAATACAACACTCTCAGTTATGGCCGCCGTTGCTGTTCTCAGCGCAGCTGTGATGCCCGCACGTGGGGGAAGGGCAGAGTGAAACTTTCCCTTGCCTCCCTGAGCCCCGGGGTGGTGGTCTTGGACTCGTAGGGCAAATTCCACCTCTCATGTTTGGGCGTTGCCGCTCGGACATCACACGCGAGAGGCCATTCTGGCTCCCCCAGCTCTCGGGAGGGGCTCTTTAAAAAGTTATGGCCACTGTTGCTGTTCTCGGTGGCAGCTGCGACACCCGTGTGGGGGGGGAGGGGCTGGGCGAAACGTTCCCTTGCCTCCCTGTGCCCTGGGGTGGTGGCCTTGAAATCGTAGAGGCAAATTCCACCTCTCACGCGAGAGGTCATTCTGGCTTCCCCAGCTGTCCTTAGGGGCTCTTTAAAAAGTTATGGCCTTCCCCCCCCCATCATAGAGTAACTTTTCCCCCCAACATAGAGAACAATGGAGGGGATGGAGGCAACCTGTTTGGGGGCCCGTAGAATTCGACCCCCTGGTTCAATGTTCCTGAAACATGGTGGGTATCTTGGGGAGAGGCTCCAGCAGCTACCCTGTGATTTTGGAGTCTCTCCCTCAAGCCCCCTCTTCTCCAGCCCCCAGAATATACCCTATGTTTTCACCATTGACTTCAATGGCCCATAGGATATAATGGGGTCGAACTGCAGGAAGCTGATTCAGATCAGAGAATCTGATTCAGCCAGCAGCAGCCTGAAAGGGGCCCAAATGGGCCATTTTCGGGGGGTACATTTGGTTCAGACGAACTGAATGCAGATCCCTCCAGCAGCCGGCTTGCTCGGGCTCCCTGAAGCTGTGGGGATCCTGAGCAAGCCAAGGGAAGGGAAGGTGGTTTAAACCGCCTCTCCTTCCCTCCACCAGCCAGCTTGCTTGGGCTCCCGAGCAAACCAAGGGAAG
>NW_015171512.1:807332-810463 GCF_001447785.1 Gekko japonicus | reverse complement strand
CAATTTTTCTCCAGGCCAGTTTGGCCCCCAGTGATCCTGGAGGTTTTTTAAAATCCCATTCTGGGTGTGGAACAGGGGTCACTGGGGTGTGTAGGGGGGTACTGGTGAATTTCCTGCATTGTGCAGGGGGTTGGACTAGATGACCCTGGAGGTCCCTTCCCACTCTATGAGTCTATGATTCTATCATTCACCCAGGCTGGTGGGCACGCCAGCACCTCTATCAGGCAGAAGCGCCTGAGATCCTTGGGGGGGTATTGGTGAATTTCCTGCATTGTGCAGGGGGTTGGACTAGATGACCCTGGAGGTCCCTTCCCACTCTATGAGTCTATGATTCTATAATTCACCCAGGCTGGCTGTGGGCACGCCAGCACCTCTGTCAGGCAGAAGCGCCTGAGATCCTCCCCCTCCCCTTTTCCTTTGCCCGACTTGGAGGCGAAGGGAAGGGAGAGGGGGGAAAGAATGGATCCCAGGTGCTTCTGCCTGTCAGAGGGGCTGGTGCACACTTCCGGTGATGTCAGGGGGTGTGGCATATGCTAATAAGTTATGCTAATGAGCTCCTGCAGCTCTTTTTCTACGAAATGACCCCTGATTACACCCCAGTGTGGATGGCCTGTGATGGGACAAGAATGCCAACCGGTTGGGGAGACAAGGTGAGAAGTTGAGCTTTTGTTTTAACCCCCCCCCATTCTGAACCATTCCTAGGAGAAAGAGGATATGTCTACTCCAGTGCAAGAGTAATATGTTTTCCCACAACTATTAACAGGGTGTCTGTTGTGGGGAGGGGAAGGGAAGGAGATTGTAAGCTGCTCTGAGACTCCTTCGGGTAATGAAGGGCGGGGTATAAATCCAATCTCCTCCTCCTCCTCCTTCTATTTCTTCTTCTTGACAATTAATTAACGGAACACTTGAACCCATCAAGCTGTCTTATTATGAATTAGAATATTTCTCCATCAACAAGGCTGGGATTGTCTGCTCAGACTGGCAGCAGCTCTCCAGGCTCTGAGGCAGAGGTCTTTCACATCACGTACCCTCTGACTCATTTAACAGGAGATGCCAGGGACTGAAGCTGGGGCCTTCTTAGGGTTGCCAAATCCACTTACCCCTCGGAGCGGGGGAGCCTAGTCGGTGTCTGGGAGAGCCTTTCGGGTGCGTGGGTGCGCGCGCTTTGCATGCTGGCAGGACATCACCAGAAGTGACGTGCGATGTTGCTGATGTTGGTGGCGTGGCTGCGCTCTTGGGGGCGTGGCCGAGCTCGTGGGGGGGAAACCATATGGTTTTCCCCCCCGACAAGCTCAGCCACGCCCCCAATGTCAGCAACGTGGCAGTTCCCCCTGGGCCCCAATTCCGCCGGGGCGGAAATCAGGGCTCTGAAGTGGGGGATTCCCCGCCCCCCAGGCCCATTTGGCAACCCTAGGCCTTCTGCATGCCAGGCAGATGCTCTCCCCTTGTGCCACAGTCCCTCCCCATCTGATTAATTAGAACTCCTACAATAGATTAAGAATTTTTTTTAGTCAGGTGACACCCAATTCAATTTCCCCCCCAGGAAGTGGCAATTTCTTGCACATTTCAAATCAAACTGGCCTTCAGGGCACAAGTGACAACCCCAGTAAAGCATGTAGAAAGGTAGGTTATATTTTCAGACAAAGGGCTGATAGAAACAAAACCTACTTAAACACACTCCTCTTTATGCACTTTGTTAAGAAGCCGCTTTCCTTGGGTATAATAAATCTCAGCTTCCTCCTCTGATCTTGGGGCATACACTGTGTTTGGCAAATTGCGTTCCTTCTTGTCAAAAACCACTGATTAAAATTTGCCTGATGGGGCGAAGTAGAAAACACAGAAAATGGAAAATAAAAATAAGTTATTAATCAGACTAACAAGCAACTTAAACGGAGAGCTGTCTTATGTGTCACATTAAAAATGATAATGAGGAATATTTCACAAGGCAATATTTAAAAAGGGAAATGAGAGAGAGAGAGAGAGAGAGAGAGAGAGAGAGAGAGAGAGAGAGAGAGAGAGAAATATGTGTCACACAGATTTCTCAATCTGTATCTTGCTTGTAGCTTCATAAGAGCAAACTGCAGGACAAGTTTTGAAGTTGGTTACCATGGCTATCTTGCCTGGGGAATACCTGCATTTCAACATAAACCAACAAAAAAAAAACAGGTGTCAGATCTCAGTAACTTCTATTGCCCCTGGGACAACAAGGATCTTGTCTTTACAAATATTTGCATGTTGGATGCAATGAAGCTTGGTCCCAATGAAATACATGCCATTGTGGGGCAAGGGAAGGGGAGAACTCAAAAGTATTATGACACAAATATATGTTGCAATATGAATATGTTCTAGGAAAACAGATTTTTATGATCCATCTCTCTGTCTCACAGACACACAGTTCTACAGGCAATGTCCTGATGGTTTCATTGTTTTTCTAGAAAGAAATGCGCAGAAATGAATGGCTGTGGTGCTTGTGATGAAACACTTTCCCATATGAGCAGTGATTACTTTTTGCTCTGTCAAGATGACTATTCTTTACTCTATATTTAAATTTAGTTTGTGGCTCAGCAAGCGGACAATCATATGAGAAAAGCCATGTGTTTCATGTTATTTATCTAACAACATCTGCATGCACAACACTACAAAATACAAGAAAACAGGCGACTGCTCCAAGGATCTTACCATAAAATTTCTTCTCAATAGACAACAAAGGGAGAGGAGGGAAGCAGAGGTGGCAATAATAGGGGAAGAAATTGACATTTACAGCTACTTAGCCTTATTCAGTTTTCAGTATGGTCCAGGTGTTTCCTTGCTGTTGTCCTCACTGTGAGTTGCAGCTATCTATATACTAATACTGAACTGGCCCCGTGCATGCGGATATCTAAATCCGCACTCCGGGGCCACCTGGGGGGCAGGGAGAGGTTTGTGCACACGTGGGGCGGTCCCCACGTGTGCACAAAAATCGAAAAAAACCCCCAAATATTGGGGGGATATTTAAATCCCCCCAAAACTGACAGAGCGTTTCCTGCACATGCGCAGGAAACGCTCTGCTGCCAGCGTCGCCGCCTCGGAGCCGGCCGGGGCGAAGGGGGGAGCAGCCGGCCTCGCTTGGGGGGGGGAACAGCCGGGCTCGC
>NW_015171512.1:797472-807009 GCF_001447785.1 Gekko japonicus | reverse complement strand
GGAGGAGATGGATGACCCGGCGGGATGGGGGGAGCTTACCTGCTCCTGCTGGTTCCTCCTCCGCCTGCTCAGTTTGCCCCCCCCCCCCCGTGAGTTTCGCGGGTCCTCCTTCTTATGTTCTAAACATGACAACAAGAGAGCAGTTGTGTTTTTAGATTGCCGTATCTTGGCTTTCACCAGTGTTCTAGAGGGCTGGATGAGGAGACTTGCAGTGCAATCCCATGTAGACATGCTTGATCACCAACCGTTTGTCTCATGTCCTTCTTGTCAGACACAAGCAGGGAGCCAATATTTCATCAAGCTGTTCAGATTTGTCATGATCTTACCCTTTTGCAGTGTAGCACCTTCGGAAGGCTTTGTTCAGACCAGTATAGGTTTCATGGTGGGGCATAATATGAGAGGTGGCCCTGTAGGTCATGTGTCCATGAAGGGCTTCATAGCTGATAACCAGAACCTTGAACAGAACCTGTTAAATTATCAATAACCAATTGAGTGCCTGCAGAATTCTACTTTGGGCCCAACAGGAGCAGAGCTATGGCATTATGTATAAACTGGAGTTTCCAACTTGTCTTTAAGGCCAGACTCATGTGGAGTACATTACAAATGTCTAGCCTTGTGGTAATCATAGCACAGCAGCAAAAACAGTGAAATAGCTCCCCCAAGCACTATTTCAGTGCAGGAAACTGGCTACTGGATATGAACCAACTACTGCCATCAAGGTGATCCAGTCAGGAACTCTTGCCCTGGACTTGTATTTATGTCAAAGTCTCCAATTTGCCTAATCCTATGCAGAACTGTTCTATTGCACAGTAATTCAGCTGGGCTAACACAGTTGGGGTAATTTGCATAAGTCCAATTATAAGCCAAAGTAAAATACATGTATCTGCTGCATATGCAATAGAGCTGTCCGTGTTAAACACCATAGTATATGAAAGTGAGTTCCGTCCAAACAATCAAGAGTATCCAGGAGGCTCTTGCTGGGGAGTTGCTATTGGCTTGTGTCTTCCAGGCATATCTGTTCCACCACCTTTCTCTGTCTGGAGGTGTGCATCTCACCTTCATACTTTATGGAATTTACCAGTAAAAAAAAGAGCACGTGTGCTTGCTCCATAATGTGTAATAATGCTCAGATGACTAAACCCTTGGGGCATTCCTCATCAGGAAAGGAAGGAATTCCTGGCATTTGGGGAGTGATTAATGGAGTGCTGGTATCACAATGGCAGGTGTGTGCATGGCAGGGCAGCATGGCTGGCTGGCTGCTGATTTCATCACTTGGGAGTGGTGTCTGCAATGCTAGACAACATTATCCCAGCTTCTTTTCCTACCTAGATAAGGCCGTCTGAGGTGAGTGCTTAGGGAGCAGAAGCTTTCTACTTCAAGGTTTACATCCAGTGAAAAACATGCTTCTATGGCAGCAAAGAACAAACTCCATTATACCGGTATAGACTTTTTACCCAGATAATTCCTAGAAGTCCTAAATTCTGGAAAAGAGCTACAGAGACATTTGCTGTTTGAAATTATCCAACCTGCCTTCACTATTGGACAGAAGCTCTGTGTCCCCCAAATTTCCTTACAGTGGAGAAAGAGGGACATGCCCTTTTGTTGTATTGTCCCATTTCATTTGCTGGCTAATCCTACTTGTGAATCAATTCAGCCCTACATGATTCTGCAGAAAAAGCAGGACTTGATTAATTTAAGGTCATCCTTCCCAATGAGGTACACTAAGGCTGCACACAAAATAATCCACTTTCAATCCACTTTCAATGTACTTTCTAACAGTAAAATCCAGTTAGAAAGTGCACAGAAAGTGGATTGAAAATGGGTTATTTACTGTGTGTGATCACAGCCAATGAGAGCAGAGCTCCCTCTAAGCTGTGGAGTCTTGTGAGCAAAAATTCTACTTTGTGGTACTGCGCATGCTCGAGCATGCGCAGTTTGGCAGCCTCCCCCTCCCAATAGTCTCTTCCTCCCTGGCATCTGATCATGCCGGGGAGCAATGGCGCCACGGCTCAGGGGATCGTGGGATCCTGCCGCGGCGTCTCTTTTTTGGTGCGGCTTTTAAAAGCCGTACTTTGGCCAGTGTTTTCCCTGCCGTGTGGCAGGGGCCATAGTGTTAATTGTGGTGCTGACTTAAGTTTTTAGCTGCAGTAAAGGCAGGATGGATTAATTTGTTCCAGGGAAGGGAGGGGTTGAACAGTCTGTGCAATACTGTGTGCCATTCCTACAGCAAGATAGAGGCCCTTTGCTACGTGCATAATTTCTATATGTTGTTGAAGGCTTTCATGGCCGGAGTTCATTAGTTGTTGTAGATTTTCTGGGCTGTATGGCTGTGGTCTTTGCATTGTAGTACCTGATGTTTCACCAGCAGCTGAGACTGGCATCCTCAGAGGTACAACACAGAAAGATGGAATACTCTCTGTGTCAAGGTGAGAAGAAAAATGGTAGGCAGGTAATTTATATCTACTCAGGAAGGTGGGGTAGGGCTGAGTCATTGTCTTGTAGGAGTTCCACAGGCTGTGAAACATGCTAATGGAGGAGGTTTCCTGAGGAGGATCTTTTGTATATGGACTGGCTGTTTCCTGAGGAGGTCCTACAATGCCAAGACCACGTCAGGTCCTACAATGCCAAGACCACGGCCATACAACTTGGAAAATCTATGACAGCAAATGAACTCTAGCTGTGAAAGCATTCAACAACATATTGTTCTTAGGACTGCACTGTAAAGAGATGTGGTACAGAGGCTCTTCTACTGAAATCATTAATACTTGGTTAGTCTTCAACAGTCTTTTTTTTTGGATAGGTCTTAAGTCACTATTAGCATATAATCCACCTATAATTAGCTGCCTCCACCACTTACCTCATCTGTACAACACAACAATGGTAAGCATTGTGATGTAATATTGGTGCATTTTTCAGTTTCAGATTGACTTAACCCAACTATATGGAGGCCATGTTAAGAATGGTACCTGTGAGGTCCATGTTCCGCCTCAGGTGGCAACCCTCCGGTTGCCGTTGTTGCTCACCAGGTTCTACTTGAGGAAGCATCCTGGGGGAGGGGTGGGACAAGTAGAAAGGAGGCAAAAGGAAACCCTATATGGAGGCCATGTTAAGAATGGTACCAAAGAGGGATGCACAGTCTGAAAGGTAGTACTAAGCAGTATCTGACTTGAAAAAACTAGGGATGTGCACCTAAAAAAGTTGGATTTTTTATTGTTCTGATTTTGGAAGGAGCTTAAATACTAGTTTTTGGGGGCATTCAGGTCCTCCAATACCATTTTGGGATTCTTGTTTGGGATTCTGGAATTATTCAGTTTCCATTATTCCCATTAAGGCCCCTCTTTATAACATTCCACGCTGACTGCTCTGGCAGGGCGGCTCCTCCTTCCTGCTGTCGATCACTGTGTGCGGAGGCTGCTTTCTGCTCTGCAGGCTGAATTCCACTCCTCCCACCCTCGTCTCCTCTTTCCATTTCATTTCCTCTTCGTGGTCCTCTGGTATGTCTTCTTGCCCGACCCCCGAGCTCTGTGCAGCTTCTTTCTTCCTCCCGTGGCTGCAACTCCTGTTGAACTGCCTCCGCATTTGAGGCTGACGGTCTGCCTTCCCTTTTTGGTGAGTTAGCCTGTTTGGGGTTGCTCCTGGCCAGTCCCGGGAGGGCGGGAGGTGGCTGACCGGGACAGTACCAAAGAGGGATGCATAGTCTGAAAGGTAGTACTAAGCAGTATCTGACTTGAAAAAACTAGGGATGTGCACCTAAAAAGTTGGATTTTTTTATTGTTCCGATTTTGGAAGGAGCTTAAGTACTAGTTTTGGGGGGCATTCAGGTCCTCCAATGCCATTTTGGGATTCTTGTTTGGGATTCTGGAATTATTCAGTTTCCATTATTCCCATTAAGGGGACTACTTTGGGTGGACTGGAGCAGCTACTCTTCAACCAAAATGTTAGGAGACATGCTGCTGTCTGTCCTCTAAAGACTGCCCAAGTTACCCACAAATTAAACAAAAAGGTCCAATTCTGTGGGCTCCTGAACAAGGCCATATTACTTGTCCTCACTGTCTACTTACCATCCCAGCCATCCTATTTGTATCCATTGTTTTCTATGAGAGAAAATTTTCAAAGGAGCCAACAACCAAACACTCAGAGAAGAATAACAACTGGCCAAAAGCCTCCAAATGTGAACAGAACCAACAAGCCCAATGGAACCAGTGTCAAACCAGAGAAAAACAGCAAAACAAACTTAAGCAAAGGACAGTAATGCAAGTGTAACACAACCAATATCACACCAGAGAATCTCAGAAGAACCCAAGGCTGATGTGGCAAGCCCAACAGAACCAACAGCCTTTTATCACTGATGCTTCTGTCCCACCCCATGCCCCGCGCGCACACTAGCAGCTATAAAGAAGAAATGCAAAAGCAATACATCATAGTAAGAGGTTCATTTTAGATGCTTTAGTGGGATCTGTTTGTGTTTGTTTTAAACTGAGATTTTAGTTTACTTTCCTAATTTCCCTTGCTCCAATGGTATTTGTTGGGAGGGGTGTTCCCCTCACGAGAGTGGTAAGAACAACATTTCTTGACACCATATCTATTTTCTGCACAGCAATGCTCTTTCTAACCTATGATCCCACTGGCTAGGAGAGATGACTCCTTCCCTTTTCCTATTATCTGGAAAACTTATAAAATTGGAGAAAAGTAGGCCTGGAGCCTTAAATTGCCAGCCTCAAATATTTTTGGATATTCCTGAATATTTCCAGAACCCAAATGTCACCCAGATACCCAAATACACCTGAATATTACAACTAATATATATCTCACATATATAAGAAGAGAATACCAGAAATATCCAAGTACACATCCCTATGAACAGCACCTTTCCCCCCCTAAATATTGGAAATGTTCTGACTCTAAACAGAATTATTTTCAAAATTTAGAAGCTTTTCGATCTGATGGTTGTTCTGGCACCTTGCTGTGTGGTTTCCATTTCCTGGCAGTGAGAGGTAGGCGGGGCCAAAACAGTGTAGTAGTGATGTGAATAGCAACTCAGAAGTTGGGGTGGGGAGAGAAAGAATCATCAGATATGCGCATGACATGGATGCGAGAAACACCTAATTGGAATTTCTCTGCTTAGCTTTTGCATATTTCAATACTTCATTGCATCATGGGCTTTGGGAGGGCTTGTTGATTGTACGCTTGTTTCTTGTTTACTTGAACAATTCTGTTATCTGAACGATTCAGTTATCTGGGGCTGTGAATGTTCTGGGCAGAGATTTTGCTTGTACATGCTGTAAGGCAGAACAGAGGAGGGACAGAATGAACAGAGGCTAGTATCCCCTACCAATCTGCTATACGGCCTGTAGAGGACTGAAAGAAATGTTGTCGGGAGGAACTAGTTGGCAAGGCTGCAGAGCTGGGGGTGGGGGATATGAACAGATGCTAAGGTTTTGTACTCCCTCTGCCACAACAAATAGCCTTCCTGTCTTGACTAGAATGGGAGGGGCATACAGAACTGTGGCAGAGGCCTCCTCACTCATATGTTCTATTTTTGTTTAAAAACAGACCCTCACCATCTAAAGATCCTGGGAAAGAAAGGTCAATCTCACTCCCCTACCAATTCATGCCTCCCTGTGCCTTCTTGGCCAGTGAGAATTGTAATTTCTTATTTTTAAAAAAATCTTACAAAATGTCTCCTATCGGGCTGAGATCAGAGAAGGAGGATCCTTTGGGTGAAGTATTCAAGCCATTAGAATTTCACCTCAATTGGAGGGTAAGTTATGCCCAGAAATGTGTTTCCCATTGGAACCACAGATGTGAATATCATATCGATTTTTAAAATATTTATTTAGTTTTGATAATTAAAGAATCCAACTCAAGTTTTAAAGCAGCATGCAGTATTGATACCCCCCCCCCCAATTTTGGCCTGTCTCATTGATGCGGCATTGTAGTCTTCTGTAGAGATGTTCAATTACCCATATTTTGAATTATTCCGCAAATTGACACATTGAGATCAGCACAGTTGAACATATTTTTAAAAAAGTTTTATCTATATTTGAACAGATTGCACATGTTTGATTACACAAAAAAAGACCAACTGCACTTGCATTTTCTCATACTGCTTTCTCATGGCTTCCTTGCTCCTTATTTACCTCCTTTCCTCCCTGTCTGCTGTTCAGCACATTCCTTTATATAAAAAAATTACGTTTCACAGTTAGTGACTGACAGGCATGAGGTATCTCTTTCTGCCCCTTATGGCTGTCTGAATAGGTCTTCTTTATTATCAAAGGCAGGAGGACGGTCTGGATCTGGATCAATCCCTGAATCTGGAACACACATCTGGAACACACTACCTCTTGGGAACGGTAGGCCCCCTCATCCACCAAGTTATCTTTGTTTCAAACTCCTATAAATAACAAAACAGATATATCGGGGCTAGATGATTTATGTTATCTCTGTGTTCTTGGCCCATCATGCCTGTATGATCCAACAGTAAATAAACCATTTTAATGATTTGACCATGACCATCTTAGAACTGGACAAATGTGTTGTTGGAATATACAAGGTCTATAGTGCACCTACTTGATGCACATCAGAAGAACAGCCCATAGGGACAGCTGAAGGACTACTAGTTAGCATAGCTAGATTAGGGACTTTCCACAATTTCAGATTATGTCCTTCCTGTCTCCTGATTGGTTCTTTGGGGACTTCCTGCTCCAAATGAGCCCCTTTGTTAGGGTTGCCAGACCCCTGGTCAGGGTGGGTTTTCCCCCAATTTCCAGGGCTCCAGGCTGCCGCCAGCCAGCTGACCAGCAGGGGAAGCCCCACCCCCAAACAGGCACATTGCTGTGTGACATCCTTGTCACAAAGACATCACCCAGAAGCAATGCTCCCTCTAAGCTGTGGAGTCTTGTGAGCAAAAATTCTACTTTGTGAGCTACTGGCATTAAAGTTGTGGGCAAGCGATTGGGCTACAGCATAAAATTAGTTTGCTCTGGAGCCATCCTTCCTGAGCTAAGACAAAAGTGTGTGAACCAGAGGCTAAAAAACTGTGAGCCAGCTCACACTAACTCAGTTTAGAGGGTACATTGCCCAGAAGTGACATAATCACATAGCCACTGTTGGGGGTGACACTCTAGTTTTTGGGGAAACTCTATGGTTTTGAAGTCAAAACCCATAGTTTTGCCCAAAACTAGAGCATCACCCCCTCTGATGTTGGCAATGCGATGACATCACTTCTGGGTGCTGTCATTGTGCTGCATGCAGGGCAGACTGGCAATGTGATGACATTACTTCTGGGTGGTGTCATTGTGCTGCATGCAGGGCAGAAGATCCCAGGAAGGGCCCAGTATTCCCCCACTCAGGAAAAAGATAGGACTTGGCAACCCTGCCCTTCATTTCTGCCTTTCACAGCACTTAGTCGGTTAGTTAAGCCTCTTTCCGTCTCTGTTCTGTCAAAGTTTATTTCTTTAATAAACCGAGTTATTTTCTTTAAACAGTTGGTGCTCAGTACCTCTACATGTTTAAACTTTGCCAACATGTGTAACCTTTAAGGACTTGCAGGGGGCATCTCATCTTCCCCTCCCCCACTATTTCCTCTTTCCTTTTCCTGAAAGGCCTCATAGCTCCACCCCCTTTCTTGCTTCCTTCTCCCCTACCATCCAACAGCCAACCTAACATTATCTAACAGCCAACCCTATCTCCAGCTTTACCTCCTTCCCTCCCCTTGGCAACCTCTACCTGGGAAAACCCACTGGGTCAGCCCAGTCAAAGCGATGCTGAGCCCAGTTGCATGGAGCTGGCCACTGGGCTAGACCCAGTTGCACAATGGAGAATATGCAAATGCACCTCACTTTCCCCTGTATCATCCTCCCTGCACTATTTCTTTTTTCCCTTTCCCTGCTTCCTTCTCTACTTCCCACCCAACCTATCTTTTATCTGGCCCCACATTATTAGCTATATTTATCATTTGTTTATTTCATTTATGCCCTGCCTTTTTCAATAATGGGGGCCCAAAGCAGCTTCAATTGTTCTCCTTTCCTCAATTTTATCCACAATTTAGTGAAGTATGTTAGGCTAAGCATGTGTAACTGGCTCAAGGTTACCCAGTGAACTTCCAAGGCAGAGTGGTGATTTGAACCAGTGTCTCCAGAATCCTAGTCAGAAACTTTAACCATGCCTCCACACTGGCTTTGATGGGGTGGCTGCTGTTGAACATGCTGCCTTGTATCTAGTTGCTAATGTCAGGCCTGGCCCTGATGGAGTTTGGTGTAGTGGTTAAGTGTGCGGACTCCAATCTGGGAGAACCGGGTTTGATTCCCCACTCCTCCACTTGTACCTGGCTGGATGACCTTGGGCAAGCTATAGTTCTGGCACAGCTGTTCTTGAAAAAGGGCAGTTTCTGTCAGAGCTCTCTCAGCCCCACCTACCTCACAGAGTGTCCGTTTTGGAGAAGGGAAGGGAAAGGAGTTTGTAAGCCGCTCTGAGACTCCATTGGGTAGTGAAGGGTGGGATATAAATCCAATCTCTTCTCTTCTTCTTCTTTCTCCTTAAAAGGTCAAAACAGCCCTGTAAAAGGCTCTGCCCCCTCCTTTTTCTGACAGAAACAAAGGTTTCAACTGGCGATACTGTTATGCTTGCCTAGCAACTGCCACAGGGGTGCATTTGTTTCTTAAAGTTATGGGCACTGCTTAGTTTATTTTAAAACGTTTTCATGTTTTTCCATAAACCTGGGTTTGTAGAAAGATCTGTCTTGTCTGTACATGGCTCCAGACTGAAGTATCCACAGATCTGACCATGTTGAAAATTAGATACATTGCATTTGTATTGCTTGGTGGTGTCAGCCCGGACATATAGCATCTGCATCCATATGATCTATGAAGACCTTCAGGTTCCATAGTTATCTCCACAACACCCAACAAAAAGAAAAATGTCCATCTCACATAGATTCTTAATATTCATTTCACTCATGCAGGTACTAAGGCATAGTAATGCCACTAAAATGTTTTCAAAGTGCAACCACAATGAAAGAAGCCCACGTGGGATGGCCAGATTAGAAGATCTGGGGGGGAGATTGCTGCAAGAGCCAAGCAGAGCTTAGCTGGGACTTGCTTTGAATTAACTTGTCCATTTTGGAAGGATCATTGCAGTGCTTGCTCTTGGATCTGTTGCTATGTCGGACTTGACCTTCTGGCTGCCTATGTCTAAACTCCTTCCTCTAAGCCTCAAGAAATATTGGTCTTGTGTTGGATGCAGGCCTCAGTTCCTGCCGGAGTGCACTGGAGCACTGCTCCGCCAGTCGGAAGCCCAGGGGGCGGACACATAAGCCCTGCCCCCTGCTCCCACCAGCCATCAGTTGGGACATGGTGGGAGGGTGAAACGTTCACCCGCCTCCCTGAGCCCCGGGGTGGTGGCCTTGGACTCGTAGGGGCAAATTCCACCTCTCGGGGCTCCTTAAAAAGTTATGGCGGCAGCTGCGCCCGCGCGCAGGGGCGGAGGGGTGGGGCAAAATGTTACCCTGGCCTCCCTGAGCCCCGGTGACCTTGAACT
>NW_015171512.1:752393-796604 GCF_001447785.1 Gekko japonicus | reverse complement strand
TGTAATGTAATACTCAGTTTCTCAAACGAGTGTATGCCTGTCTGTTGGTCCACTTAGGAGTCTTGATCCTGGTTGTGTGGTGGGCTAGTTGTGGCAAATGGCAGGGAAGCTCAGTATTTCTGTATACAGTTGTAGGGGCTTTATTGCAATTTGGTATGGCCTGATATTATGTTCTTATTCCAGTGTGGGGTGTGTGTGGGGCAATGGAAGCTGAGTGATAGGGTCTCTCCAAGTGATTGCCAGAAGTGAGATGCATCCTGGTCTTGTGTCTTACAGATAATCTTACAAATAGTCCTTTGCATTTATATCATGCTTTCAACTTTAAAAGGATCATAATGCTGATTGTGTGAACTTAGGCAAATCACGAGAGGTAGAGCAGGAAGGGTTGCATCAGTGCTTAGTTCTTGTGGCCCTTTCTTACACACCCAGGGAAATGCTGATCGCCACTTTGGGGCCAGGAAGCAATTTTTTTCCAGGCCAGTTGGGCCCCCAGTGATCCTGGAGGTTTTTTTTTTTAAATCATATTCTGGGCGTGGAACAGGGGTCACTGGGGTGTGTGGGGGGTATTGGTGAATTTCCTGCATTGTGCAGGGGGTTGGACTAGATGACCCTGGAGGTCCCTTCCCACTCTATGAGTCTATGATTCTATAATTCACCCAGGCTGGCTGTGGGCACGCCAGCACCTCTGTCAGGCAGAAGCGCCTGAGATCCTCCCCCTCCCCTTTTCCTTTGCCCGACTTGGAGACAAAGGGAAGGGAGAGGGGGGAAAGAATGGATCCCAGGTGCTTCTACTTGTCAGAGGGGCTGGTGCACACTTCCGGTGATGTCAGGGGGTGTGGCATATGCTAATAAGTTATGCTAATGAGCTCCTGCAGCTCTTTTTCTACGAAATGACCCCTGGTTGGATGTATTCACTGCCTGAACTATGACCATGCTTGTCTCTGCCTCAGTTTCAGCATCCTGCCCAGTAAGGCCAGTTAGGCAGATCCACCCCCAGTCTATCCTGACAGAGGCAGGAACCCCGTCATACAAATATAGAATTCTTCTGACAAAGTCCTACTTCTTTGATGTCTTACCACCACTACCAATTTTGTTTTTTGCACCAGTGGTGTTGTGTTGATGTCATGCCTACACTGAAGTAACATCACACCATAGTTCAGTGCTGGAGCAGTGCTGGTATAATTCCACTAGGTCACACCCACAGTTCCCTCTAAGCTGTGCTAGGGGGTGCTGGCACACAACTTTTCAGAGGCCAGCTCAGCACAAACAAGCTTCTGTAGGAAACAATGGAGGATGGTGGCACCTCCTTCTGGGGCCCATAGAATTAGCCCCCCTGGTCCAATCTTTTTGAAAATGGGAGGGGGGGAGAAGAGAGGCACCAGTAGCTATCCTGGAAATTTGGTGCCTCTACCTCAAAAAGCAACCCCCCCCCCAGAGCCCCAGATACTCCTGGATTGATTCTCCATTATAGTTTATGGGGCCCATTGACTATAAAGGTTCCCATTGGCTATAATTGAGCCAGAAAAAAATTATCTTTTGCACACCACTATTATTCTTTTCAGTATGATTTGTAAGCTGCCCTGAGTTATAGGGAAAAGTGGGATATAAATATTTGACTAAACAAGTAGTTTGGGCATGTTGATAACAATTAAGCAATTTCTTGTTTGTTAGGTTAGGCAGTGTTCTGACAGTGATTGGTCCAGCTCTGTTATACTTTACCTGTAATGCTGGTTGTCATATTTCACTAAAAAAAACACCCAAAGTAGACTGCAAGAGCCCCCCCCCCCAAGTGCTGGTATGTTTTCTAAGGGTCAGCTCAGGGCGACAGTCCAAGACCAGGTCTACCAATTTAGTGGACTGGGGCGGATAGTCCTGTTCTCCAGAGGCCTGATCTACCCCCATAGAGGACAACATTTTCTGTAATGAAATTTGACTTGATTCTCTCTTATAATGTTTAAATTATTCTTAAAATATAGTTTAAAAGAATTCATTCTGAGATTTTTACAAGGTTATGGAAATAATCTTCTAAAAATAATTTACACAGTAGACAAATGTAGACTTACAACTTTAATGCTAATAGCTTTTTTTTGTTCACGAGGTAGAATTTCTGCTCACAGCACTGTGGTGCTTAGAGGGAACATTGGTCACACAATTGATAAAGATACTCTTTCCTTATCCAGCAAGCCTAATTACAATTCTTTGTCCTATCAAGGTCAGGTCCAGACCAGTTATGGCCATTGAACTCAACACACTTCTGACTTCAGTAGCACTACTGTGGAATTTTGAGAGTACAATAGACCACATACTGCAGCTGCATTATCACCATTTATTTTAAGAGAATGTGTGCATTGCTACATTGTTCCCCATCTTACATCAAGACAAAGATGTTTAAACATCATCTTGTTTCTCATTTGAGTGGTCTCCATACATTGATCTGTAGCATAGTACAGGAAATTGTTTCTTTGGGACCTGCTGAAAAACGACCATAAAGGAAAATACCTGTCACAAGTAGTTTTTTGTGACAAGAGGATTTATACCAGTCTTTAGTGTCCAAAGTGTGAATTACAGCTCCCTCTAAACTATACCATGTATGCAATAACACATGCTAAGGTGTGCAGAGGAAATAAATGTGTGTTGTGTTGTGATAGGAGAAGCTAAAGGTGAGATCTACAGAGCTAGGGTGGAAAAGCAGGGCTCAGATTGTTTTTTAAAAAGAGGATGGCTTACATATTCATGCATATTCTAGTGAACAAAAGGAAGGGAATTCCATAAAACAATGCATTGTGTGAAGTATTTCATTTATCTATGTTAAACCTAGTGTCAGACAATGCCAAGGAGTGACCTTCAGTTCTAATGTTACAAAAAAAGAGGAAAAATATCTCTCTAGTCGCTTTTCATAAAATATTATTTCATACATTTTAACATGTGCCCCAACAAGTGCAGTCTTATGCAAAGTTATTCCAGTCTAAGCCCAGTCATTTCAACAGGCACAGGCTGGAGTAACTCTGCATAGAATTGTACTGTTAGGCATGTTTTAAAAAACACCCTTCTGTAAGAAACACGTCAACCTGTCTTTGTTGGGAAGATGCTCCAACCCCTTGATCATTTTGCTGGCTCTTTTCTGCCCCTTTCCTAGGACTGTAGATACCCTATATTTTCAATAAGGATTGCATGAACAGTCTCCATTCTGTTTCCTTTTATATTTGTTTACAAGAAGGGGGACCCGCGATACTCACGGAGGGGGGGAGAAGCTACATGGGAGGAGAAGGAAGCTTCAGTGGCTATCCATCAGTGGCTATTAGCCACAAGGTATAGATAGGGACTCTGGGGCAAGTGATGCTCTGTCCTTGGTTCTTTGGGGGAGTCAACAGTGGGAGGGCTTCTAATGTCCTGGCCCCACTGGTGGACCTCCTGATGGCACTGGTATTTCTGGCCACTGTGGGATACAGAGTGTTGGACTGGATGGGCATTTGGCCTGATCCAACATTGGCATCTCTTATGTTCTTATGCAGGGGCGTAGACTTTCCAATTTCCCGGGGGGGGCTGGGGCTGGGTCAGAGTCATTGCTGTGCTAGGAGCAAGGGTGGCTGGAAGCAGTTGCCCCCGGGGGCAGGGCCGGCCCCAGGGGTTTTTGCACACCTTCCCCCCCCCCCCCTCCCTGGCGGTGGTGGCAGCAAACCTGTTTTCAGAGCATTCCCTGCGCCTGAGCAGGGAATGTTTTTTTAACTTTTGGGGAAATTTAAATATCCCCCGCATGTTTTTTCCAAGTTTTCAGATTTTTCTGCACATCTGGGTATTGCCCCAAATTTGCAGGAAAACCTCCCTGCCCCCCAAGTGCCCCCAATGTGCGGATTTAGATATCCGCATGGAGGGGGCATGTTGGGAATTAGATATATAGATATTGTTGCCACTTGTTCCCTGCTATTCACTGTTGTTTCTGTGCTGCGTGTATAGTTATATACAGAAAAATCATACAGGATTTAAGAACATAAGAACATAAGAGAAGCCAATGTTGGATCAGGCCAATGGCCCATCCAGTCCAACACTCTATCACACAGTGGCCAAAAATACCAGGTGCCATCAGGAGGTCCAGCATGGGGGCCACTATGGCTATGCATATAAAGGAACTACTGAGCTGAAAATATGCATAAAAATCACTGTTTCGGGTCATTCGGTTCGCAGAATGGTATTAGGAATCTGAGATTCTTACTAAAAGAAAAATACCCTTCTAGAAAATCCATGTTAGTCAACTGCTCACTAAGCCAGCAGGACCATGTGATTCATTTACTGTATTGTTCTTTAATTGTGTTTGTTTTTGTGGGCAACAGCATTCTTCCACCCAATTGGATCCTAGCAAGGATCTAGCCCTATCAGCCAATCACTTTTGCAGACAAGCAACAGAGGTGACTGATAAAAATGTGAAAGTTTAACTAAAGAAATTCTGGCTCAAGAGAAAGTACTTCTTCACTTATTGTGCTATTAATTTATAGAATTCTTTGCCCTAAGATAAACTGATGGCCTCCGGCTCTAAGGTAAACCAGACCATTTCAGAGAGACTGGGTCTATCAAGGGCTATGAAGCACTACAGCTAATGAAAATAACTGGATTACTTCTTTTTTTAACAATTTTATTAGGACATATTAATAAATCAAACATCACTTCACCAACTGTCAAAATAACTGGATGACTTTTGATCAGTTTCTAGGGTTGCCAGGTCTGGGTTGATAAATACCTGGAGATTTCGGGAGGGGGGGTTGAAACCTGAGCACAGCAGGGTTTGGGGAGGGGAGAGACTTCAATGGGGTATCATGCCACACAGTCCACCTTCCAAAATACTCATTTTCTACAGGTGAACTGATCTCTGTCGCCTGGAGATCAGTTGTAATCCCAGGAGATCTCCAGCCACCACCTGGAGGCTGGCAACACGACCAATCTCTTTTTCTCAACCTAACCCCTTAACAGTTGTTGTCAGGCTTCAGCAGAGGTGGGGATAACCTTGTATGGAGGAAAAGTGGAACTAAAAATGTAACAGAGGTAGACTGGTCAGTTGATAAAATCTGTGCTTTCGGGAGAGACTTCAATGGGGTATCATGCCACACAGTCCACCTTCCAAAATACTCATTTTCTACAGGTGAACTGATCTCTGTCGCCTGGAGATCAGTTGTAATCCCAGGAGATTTCCAACCACCACCTGGAGGCTGGCAACACAACCGATCTCTCTTTCTCAACCTAACCCCTTAAGAGTTGTTGTCAGCAGAGGTGGGGATAAAACCTGTGCTTTCATGGCTTCCGATTCTGGCATAGTGAAACTGCTACAAAACAGAGAAGCAAAGCTCTTCGAGCACTCTTCTCCAATTCACCTCCCCAGTGATTCAGGGTTGTATGCCCCATTCAGTTGTTCTTGATATCCCTTCTTTCCATTTTTTAAGAACTACATCTCTAGACTAGGCAGATGTTTGTCACCTACTGCACTGGAGAAGATAAACTGCAGACGCTTAAAAAAAACCCAGTGCTGGTGTGTTGGCTGATATTTTCAGTTGTAGGAGTAGGAGCCTCTGTTAGCAACAGCCCAAAGTGATGTGACAGTCTGTTATTCCCACAGCTGTGCATCATAAATGAATAAAAGGCTGCATACACTAATGATGATTAATTGCATTTTTCTCATATCTTCATATCAATTAGCTGGGAATGTCCCTTTGTTTAAATAATTGTCTTTTGTAAATAAATGTGTAAACACTACTTTAAGCAAGACATTTTTGGTCTAATGGTACTTATCTGAAAGTTAACAGATGTGATGAGTGTTTTAATTGATTGAATATATAATAAAATAAGGCATTGGGCACTAATTTTTTTATAGCAAGCACACTGGAGCTTCAAATTATCATGACTGAAAACAGTAAGAACTGGCATTAGACCAGCCCTCTTACTAGATGCAGTTAGTTAGGGAAACAGGACAAATACCAGCTGGGAGCATTAATGGTGCAGGATCTCTTGTGCCACACCCTGCCCCAGCTCCTGAATGAGGAGATCGTCTCCCATTTTCCCTGCGGTCTCTCTAATCAGTGTAGAGTTTTTAAGGGACTGCCAGAGCAAAATGACATTCCTCACCCATTTGTAAGTGCATCTGTTGCTAAGACCTCAGCCACCTCTTCCTATAACTACTGTAATTTATGGCTTATTTGGGGATGTATGAAGAGTCCCTTGTACTGTGGGAAGACAACATTCATGATTTCCCTCCCCACACCAGAGACCTGTTCCCTAACATTTCACACACAGCCTTCCTTTAAAGAAAGTCCTCTATGAGAAGTTTTCAATTTCACCTAAGAAAAAGAGGAATAGAATTGTGTTTCCTTTGCTTGAGGCCATTGACAGGTGAATACCTTCTGTTTGTTTGAAGTCCTTCCTTTTCCACTGAGCCTAGAAATAACCATTGGTGTGTACACCATGGGACACACTCTTTGGAGAAGCTGAACTCCATTGCAGTTTTCTGCCTCTCCTGCTCTTAGTCTGGCTCTTGTTGCTGGCCTGATTGGTAAAACTCTGTTCTGTTGGGAAACCAGCCCTGGAATGCTCTAGTAGGCTCCATCCATGCATCTTGCAACGTCTGTCCTGATTTTATTCCTGATTCACCAGATTCTGCTCTAGCTACATCACTGATCCATTTGATTCCTCCATGTTCTGCTGTCACTCCACCAATGGTGCTAGCTGTTTTAGAATCGAAAGGTCCAGGTTCTGATTATAGCATCCATTAATAGTCAAATCAACAAATTCCTCCACAGCAGCCTTGGGAACTAAGCAGAGTATGCGCAGTATACCTATTTTGCAATAGCTCCATTCCTTACTGTTTACTTACAGTTTAAGGTGTTGGTTAGCCTACAGAGTCCTTCTCTTCCTAGAACTACAGGGTTGCCTCTCTCAGTTTGCAGAGTCAGCTTCACTCATTTGAGCAAAGTGGTAAAAACAACCCTGCAAAGGGGTAAAAACAACTGTCCACATCCCAGCATTCCCCCCACCTGCTTGGATGGCCTGCCTGATGCCATTAGGAAGGCCCCCACATTTCTTTCATTTTGCAGAATGTGTGAAATGAATCTGTTCTGGAGGGCTGGTCATCAAATCCAAATAAATATAAATAAAGATACAGTGATCTAAATACAAAATCATGCAGAGTAAAATTAAAATTGCAGAGTAACATCACAGAGTAACATCATAATAAAACCTAATTCATAATACCACTTATCAGGCCGTAGCACCATGGCACTGCAGAGAAACTTTGCTACTATTTCAGTTATTTCTGTATCTGGATTATCGAGCAAGAAAAGGAGCTTAAAATCATCAGGGGTCTCTAAAAATTGGCCTAATATGGGATATAGAAGATCCCGACAGGATGCCAAATAGAGAGGGCACTGGAGGAGGACATGGGCAACAGCTTCAACACAGTCCTTCATACAAGGACAACACCTGCTAGGATAGGGAATCCCTTGGAATCTGCCAGATAAGATAGCTAAAGGAAGAACATTAAATCTAGCCAAGGATATGGCTCTAACCAAATTTGGAGCAATGAGTTGATAGAGGTATACTGCTGGAAGATTTGCATTAGGAATAATCCCCAGATTTAAGGGAGAACAGGTTCTGTTAGCTGGTCATAAGGGAATACCTGTGAGAAAAGAGAATTCCACATGAAGAGGGCTTTCTATATCAGTGATATTTTAAGCCGCCCTCCCCCCTCATATTGCATTATTATTTGGTATATGATATTGGCTTTATTTCATGGATTCAGTTGGGAAATCCAGTTTGTTGTATCTTTGTTTTCTAATTGTGAAACTCATTTTGTGGAATGTATTATGCATGCTGCTTTCATTTAATTATTCTTTGATGATGTCCTCTAGTTTTATCACATTGTATTGCTTTTATGATTCTGTAATCTGCCTTGAGTCTCAGTGAGAAAGACAGACAACAAATGAACTAACAAAATAAACAAAACAAAGACCGATTCCGCAAAAGCAGTCGTTGCGCGCAGTTGTTGTGCCCTCAGTCTCCTGTTTCCCCAGTTGTACTGCTCAATTCCCCACTATTTGCTGTGCGGTGGCATTTTGACCCGCATCTCCCCCCAATTTCCCCCATCTCTTCTTGATCCTTATTTTTTAGGATCCAGAAGATACAGGGGAAATCAGGGGGAGATGCGGGTCAAAATGCAGCTGCACAGCAAATAGTGAGGAATTGAGCAGTACAACTGGGGAAAATGGGTGACCGAGGGTGGAACAACTGCTTTCCGCAAAGTGTGACATCATTTGAGAGCCAGTTTGGTGTAGTGGTGAGCGGCAGACTCTAATCTGGAGAAGTGGGTTTGATTCCCCACTCCTCCGCATGAAGCCAGCTGGGTGACCTTGGGTCAGTCACAATTCTCTCAGAGCTCTCTCAGCCCCACCTACCCCACAGGGTGTCTGTTGTGGGGAGAGGAAGGGAAGGTAATTGTAAGCTGCTCCGAGACTCCTTCAGTTAGTGAAATGTGGGGCATAAAACCTCCCCCTCCTCCTCCACATCCTATTATTATTGTTGTTATTGTTGTTATCATTATTATTATTTTTCCTTAAAGAGCTCTGGATCATGCAGATGACCCACCAGCTTCCATGAAAAGGGCCATGTGGCTGATTTTTATATGTTAAGTGGGGGTAAGGTCCAAGGATCAACAATGCCAATAGCTCCTTTAGTGCTGGCAATGGGCTGGTCTCAGCTTTGTAGCTTTGATTTGCAGAATGTGTGGCATGGCTTTTTGGCTTTTTGGATCTTTATTACACATGCCAACAGACTGTGGAGAGATGCAATCCAGCCCTGATCACTCTGTATCCCCAGATGTTAGATACTGGCTAAATTTTTTTTTAAAATGCAGCATTTTTTGGAATGTGTGACACCCAATCAAAGTCTGAGGTGCTCATCAGTAAATAAATCAAAGCAGAAAATCATTAATTTTGCTGGTTGGTGATCTAACCTGTCAGTTTCCCTCACCTGCTTGGACTTACTTAAGCAGTGAAAAGGGATGAAGGGGAAAAGTCAGTTGGGGCTGCACATACAAAATGTGTATCAAGCCTGAAACATTTACCCCTATTGTAACTTTTGGACTAATTACCCTTCTTTGACTAAAATCTGCCATCGGAGCTTAAAAGCTTGTCAGAATGAAGAGCAATGTTCTCTGTGTGTTTATATTTCCAGCAGGTTTCCCTTTGATATTTGACAAGGTTCTCATGTCATTTGGCCTTAAAGTAGCTTCAGAACTTTTTTCCTGGACCAATTTGTGCAATCTCAAGGATGCTGGGAATTGCTCTATATTCAGACAGCTTGCCCTGAGGGATAACACTTGAGGCTTAACACCTGTTAGCTCGACAGAGCAATTCATTATAACACAAAAATGACTTCCTGAAATGGAGGGAGGGCTCAAAATTCTAGAATAAAAATATAGGTTTTATTATTGATTTTGAAGGAATAACCCCTGATCTGAACATTTGTGTAGAATGTATATACATAGGTCTTTCAGTATTCTTCAAAGAGAAGTTCTGTTTTTAAACTTGGGCACTTTGTGCTGCATACTTCAAAGTAATTATCACTACTTCGTGTCTTCTTGGAACATGTAAATAAGTAGGCAGTAATAGAGAATCAAACTCACAAATGTGAGTTTTAACTTAGAGAACTTGGTATATTTTGAAATGCCTCCAATGGGCCTTAGGACTGGTATTTTTGAGTTCCTAGGTGACACGTGCTTTGTAGCCATTCTTTTTTCTCACTTGAAGCTGTACATTACAGAGATAAGTAAACTTCAAAGGGCTAAGTAACCAGGGGAGGACGGAATATGACCACACATAAAGCTGCCCTGCGCCTCCAAGCCCTTTTAGTAACCAGACAAGGTCATTGATCAGGGTAATTTGCAGGAAAAGTCAATTTCTCAAGTACCCAAAGCAGGTGTTGTGCCATTCTAGGACAATTTACTGAAATGAAATTGAGGAAGTTGAAAAAAGCAAAGGTCACAATTCACAGGAAGAAGTGAGGAAATCATATCCCTTTGACTGTATTTTTAACTCCTTTTCAACTGCAGCATATTTACAAACTCAAACTGTTCTCACTTTAAAGAAAACCATCGTTGTGTAACTTAAGGAGATTTGTTTACAAGGAAGGAGTAGGTGGGGGTGGAGAATCATCCTTGCATGGTACTGAAAGTGCTGTGAGATGAGGCTCCAAAACAGTCAATTACCCAAGATATTGCTTTTGCAAGCCCAATCCCATAGACATACAGTTTCCCTTTTCAAAGCATTTTTGAAGCACAGCTGTCCTGAAAGATTTATTTCAGCAAAAGCAGGAAAAAGTAAATAAGGCTGAGAAGTAGAGGGGAACAAGGGGGAAAAAAATCCCATAAACAAACCACAAGCTAAGGAACATTACATGTGCCACACAGCAACCAAAGATTCAAATCAGAGACAATCCAGGTGGGTAGCCGTGTTGATCTGAGGCATTAGGACAAAGGTACCACTGGACTCAAACTTTGCTCATCAGAGACAATGAAGGCATCATGCTGCATTTTGCCAATATTTTATCAGCTGCTTAATATGGCCTTTGTGTTTAAGTGAATTCATCACTATGGGGTCCTAAAGCAAATCTTGGGGCCTGCATATCCATAACGGCTGATCAAAGTTTCATGCATGCTAAATAATATCATATTAATGACACAATTATATGTTTTATATATTTTAAAAAATTTAAATGGATAGTATTTTTGTTTCCTAAAAATGATAAAGGTTTAATAAATCAACAATTCCAAAAAGTACAGCCAAAATCATAGCTGCATCGGTTGGTTTACAGTGATCTTTCTCCATTCAGTCATGCACCCCTGTACAAGATTATCCGGCAGAATCTGATTGAATCAAGTGTATTTTTAGAATAAGAATATCCATCGTAAGAAGATGAAGGATAGTGTTGCCCCCCCCTTAACAAAGCTTTACTATTAAAATATAAATATACCGAAACATATGTTAATCATCCAATCATTTCCAAGACCAAAGTACAAGGAAAAGAAATATCTAGTAGAATCTCTGCCCACAGCCTACTAATTCCAATGCAGTAAAGAGATTATCTAACTGTCAAAATGATTTTGGGCTGCGGTCACACGGAGCATTAGCCACGCTGCATAGACAGAAGATAGGCGGACTTTCCGGGCGCAACATCTGGGAAACGTAGAGCTCTCGTGGCTGACCCGTGACTACCCTCCGAAGACGCGCAGTAAAAAACTAGTACCTTCGAGGTACTAGTTTCCAGGAACCGCGCGGCAAGAGCGGGCGCCTGATCGCGTCCCTGCCAGACTCCCGTGGCATCCGGCGCTCGCCGGGTTGTTCCCCCCATGCCTCCAGAAGCGCCCAACAGTGCATGCACTCAAAGACACGTGGCGTGGTTGGGGTCGAGGGAGGGCCACGGGGGCTGCGATGGGGGTGAGCGGCAGCCGCCAGGCAGAGAGCGGGCTGCATGTCCCGGGGAGGGAGGGCAGGAGGGCAGGCGGGCTGCTGGTGGAGAGGGGGGATCTGGCGGGTTACTCCCCCCTCCCCCCCTTGTGAGCGGCCCACAGACCCTGCCTGGAGTGGGCTGTGCACGGCCCTCCCAGAGGCGGCGGCTCATTCCGTCCCCTTCCCATCGGCCGGATGCTCTCGGTGGAGGTGCGGATACTCTTGTGATCGGCACCTCCACCCTAACCACGGGACCTCGCCGGGACCTCGTTGGGACGTCTTGATCCCGCAGCAGCGCGGTATTTTGCCCCAGGGCAAACAGCCACGCTTCCCCCCCACATTTTTCTGGCCATGTAGCCGGGGCCTTGGGTTGTCTCCAAAGGCACCCTTGTTCACTTCTGATCTCCATAGTTCTCCCACCAAAGGTAAAACCTTTCTATGCTGCATCTGATCCTGCTTGGGGGGGGGTGTCTCCCAACCTTCAGGTGTAACGTTTCAAGTGACATGTGTGTGAATAAGACAGGGGGAGGTGGGAAGATCTGATCCATAAAGGGAACATCCACTCACAGTTCTTCGGAGTCAACCCACAGCATATAATTTGCTATTTCTATATTGGGCCAAATGTGTAAATTTGGCCATTTCTGATTTCCCAGTTTTTCTTTTAAGCATACTAGCAGAGGCAAGAAGACCTCAGTTTGTTTTCTCCCTCACAGCAAGGGAAGTTCCCTTGAAAACCGGCAGTTAACTACAATGATATGATTATCTAATCCCAAATTATACATCTATTCATTTAGGTAATGATCATAATTTAAGTGAACCGCTTGCCAGGTCACAGCAATTCTTGTGCGCACTTGCTCATGTCACCTTTTTAACAACATTTGGGGAATTCCTGATTCACTCGATGAGTATTTTCCTAAAAGGGAAGTGTGTACACAGCTACATTCCCATTGCCTGAAAAACTAATCCAGCTGTTAATTTTTTTCTTGGCACAAGTATCCTGCTCTCTTTTCATTGGTATCAGTTACATCTAAAGACTGGAAACAATCTAGACGCTAAATACCCAATATTTTTCAGACTGGTAAATGGGAAGATGAGTATGATGGACTTGGCTTGATTAGTCAGACAAATAAACAAACAAAGCAAAGCACACAAATAAAGCCACCACACCTGCAAGAATGTTAGATATGTTAAAAGGGGTTGCATCCCTAGGCGAATTACGCCGGTTCACTTTTCATCACCAGTGACCATGTTACACGGGCAGCTGGTGACATTACTTAGCCTCCGGCAAGGTCAAAGAATGGAGGCAAGCACACAGAGGGAGAATTGTTCTTCTGTTTGCAGCAAAAACATGGGTCGATGGGAGCTGAACGCCAGATGCAAGGTGGCCTGCTGCTGGACAACTTGCAGTGCAATCCTAGGCACACTGAACTGGGAGTAAGCCCCATTGAAATCAAGGGGACTGACTTCTTGAGTAAACATCTGTAGGATTACCCTCTTGGTCCCTGTGCACATCAGATGGTCATAAATGAATTCTCTTGTCCCATTGAATATGAGCTTTGCACACTTAGGCTGTGATCACATACACTAAATAATCCACTTTCAATGTACTTTCCAACTAAAATCCAGTTGTAAAGTGCATTGAAAGTGGATTATTTAGTGTATGTGATCACAGCCTTAGTTATGGGCCAGTTACTTTTATTTGGCTTATGTAATTGTTTTAAATATTGCTTTAAATATATAAGGCTTCAATTTGTATTGGTTTTATGGTTTGTGTATTTCTCATCCAGATTTGTAATTTTCAGTATTTTGTTGCTATTGTAATTTTTGGTAGCTGCTTTGAGCTGTCAAGACATGGGATGCAAATGCATAAATAAAATAAAGGGCACTGTTCTGGCCATTAACAGCAGCACAGCAGGAACAGGCAAAATTGCCATCATAACTACATCTCTGTGCTTGGCCGGAGGACTTCACTGGTGGAATATCTGCATGTCAAACTCCTGACAATCCTAGTTTTAAGAATGAGAGGCACAACACAGTGAAGGGATTCCATGAGATGTCATTTCATAACAACGAAGGTCCCGTGGTAAACTGGTTTCATGTGGGCTGAGGAAGGAGAGAAGAAATGTACATGAAAACGACTGAAAGCCTGTGGCCCCAATCCAGTGCTAGACCTTGGTGACTACTTCCATGTTACAGCTGGTAACCCCAAATGGGGACATTGCTGTTTAAACTTTAACAAAAAAAATTGAACTGGGAATGAGATAATTGAATCTCTTAAATGTTTTAAATAAAATAAAATAATCTACTGGGGGGGGCTGAAAAAGATTGTCAATTGACAATGATTTGAAAGCAAGTCCTAAAATTTAGTAACTTGGGGCGCATATGGTACCACTGGAAGCAGAGTGGCCCTCTTTTAAGCCCACTGGCTTCAAAAGACTTAGAAGGTTGCTTAGGGTGGTACTAGGGGGGTAATGCAGGAGGTGCCCAAACACCAGCTGTTGTTTTTGAAAGGTGAACATTTGTCTATATGAAAAGGTTTAATCGAGAATCTGCTTAGCAAGGATAACCTAAACACTGTATAGCCATTATTATTCATTTCTTCTCTTTACAGATGTAATTTAATTATCATACAGACACAAACATTTGCTCCACTACTGGGCAGTTCACATCTGTTGGTAAAGATTTGATTAGGGCTACACAAATGTGCTAGATTAGAGCATCTTGTTGTTGGAATTCAAACCACCTGGCTATTTTAGCAACATCGAGAAGAAGAATTCCCCTTTTTTCCAAATCAGTAAAGCCAAGCTATATTAAAAAGAATTAATTAATCAGTACCAGATAGGCAAAGCAAACATTTGACAATGAATCATATTATCAAAGTTTTTGTGACACTCCTCAGCTTATGTTTAGATGTCAAATTATATTACCAAAACTAAACAATCAAAACCATCTCTTAATACAATAAGTCTCGGTGCTATACACACATTTATTTGGGTGGCACAAGAGACAGAAATCAAAGCTACTTATAGAAATAGAAAGAGTACCATGGACAATGGTACTCTATGGATGTTAGTAGTACTGCTTTTTAAGGTTCATTTTCTGTTTATCAACACAAACCTAAACATTTTGGGAAAATTTATAACCTGCCTCTCCACAGACATTCTGAAGGTGGCCCACAAATTAAAACAATACTATAAAATAATTCTAAAAACAGCATTAACATTATCAGTAACCACAAAACAAGCCAGATCGTAAAAAGAAGCCTAAAATTGCAGCAAAAAAGGGTAGTCATAACAAGTCTAGAGTTGATCATAAAAATAGGAGACATACTTTAGAGCCATTGTCCCTCAAAATAGCATCTATAGATCTGCAGATAAAGGGATAGCAAAAGAGCAGGCAGAAATTAAAACCTCATCTTGCACAGCCATAGCTACACAAACAGCAGACGAAACTGGAGTTCTGTTCCTTGGCTGCATCACTTCAAGCTGCAAGTAGGTGTATCACATAAGGATACTCCCCACATAAAAAGCTGCTTGTGAAGAAGAAGAAGAAGAAGAAGAAGAAGAAGAAGAAGAAGAAGAAGAAGAAGAAGAAACTGGATTTATACCCCTCCCTTCACTTGGAGTCTCAGAGCATCTTACAATCTCCTTCCCCCAGAGCAGACATTCTGTGAGGTAGGTGGGGCTGAGAGAGCTCTGAGAGAACTGCTTGTGAGAGGACAGCTCTAAGAGAACTTGTGACTGACCAAAGGTCACTTCTGCAGCTGCATGTGGAGGAGTGGGGAATCAAACCCAGTTCTCCCAGATTACAGTCCACACTCCTAAGCACTACACTAAATTGGCTCTGTATGCTAGGAATAAGCTTAGCCTTCTCCCCAAAAATATTCATTTTTGAAAAATGGCAGAATGGTCACTAATGACAAAAATGGCAAAATGGACTGTACCATTTCAGACTATAATTTGTGGTGGGAGTTGTGGTGGGAGGGAATTGCTTGTCTGAACACAACCATGGTGGTGGGGGAATTACAAACATTCCAGTGAAAAGGCTTTGATAGAATCCTACTCCCTATCATCCAATTTTCTGTGAGTGGAAGAACAACAATCATGTAAACTTACACGCACACCTGTGGTCTGGAGTGATACTGCCCAGATACTGTTCTGTCATTTCAACTGCTCTGTGTAGACTGCGCCTATATTGGAGGTAGGAAATCCACATTCAGAATAAGTGGAACTGTGAGAGGAGCAGGAGTGGGAGGTTTGGTTCTATGCAAAGCTCAGCATGGTGACCTGGGGTGGGGACAGACTAGGTAGGAGGAACTTCAGTGAGCTAAGCTCTTTGACTAGTGCTACTCAGCATAATGAGGTATTGGGAGATAACTGTCAATCCTTGATGAGGTATCATTAGGTTTAAGACCTCAAGAAGTAAAAACTACAGGCTGAATGTTGTCCAATTCATTATTTGCTCACCATCTGACCCATAATAGCAACTGATTGGTTATCAGGAACCATTGTTAAGAAGCAGCAGTTGACAAAGTGTCTGCCTTCACCATTACCTCATTAAGCAATTATCACCAGAGGCTGAAGGATGATTACACTGAAGTGAATATAACACTAGTGGTAAATTCTCCTGATATATTGAAACTCTTAAGAGAGCAATCCTAAGCAATGTCACATCCTTCTAAACCCAATGACTTCAATAGAGTTCAAATGGCGTGAAACTGCTTACAGTGGCACTAAAAGCCTTTCATAACTCTGCATCTCAACGAGCTCTTTACATTTAGTATTTTTTAAAAAAATATTGTTTGGATTGCCCTGTATTGTGATTATCCAGTATTATAAAATTCAAAGTAATAAAACCAATGTTGATGACCTTAAGTGATCTTATAAGAGATTTATTACCAAACCATTTGTGTGGTTAATGTGAGAGTCATTTATCAGTCAGTTCCAATTGTGAACTGAAGTAATACCAGCCTGACAAGCCATCAGCAGAATAAGCATGCTTAACAGCTTCCTCAAGCTATATAATTAATTATGCTATTTAATTATTTACACAATAATTAAATTACCTCTCACAACAGAACAAATGAACAGTGAGGACAATGAACATTAATCTTTATTTAAAGAATTCTCCAAAGCAACTCTCCTATGGGAATAGGGGGAAAGAACACATTTCTAAGGAGAGGCTGTGTGATATACAGTTTAACTCTCTATGCTGTTACTCTGCTGTAGATTATGATGCATTTACGCATGTTGTTTTATATTTCTGTAACATCTAAATTCTAATGAATTCTCAAACCTCCACTTGTATAAAACTATAAGCCACCCCAGGACAGAACATGAAGTCTGTTCCTATGAGTTATGGTCCATTTGTCTCCTAATGATTTCAATCCTTGCAGGAGTATGATGCCTGCCCATTTGTGGGCCTTTTCCATAGCCATTCTGATGCTATGGAACAGTCTTCCACGGGATAGATGCTAAGCAACAGTCTCCTAGATAGATTGCCTTGATCAGGGTCTCCATGAGTCAGTTGCAACCTGATGGCTATCGATATGTTGTTCTGTTACTTTTGCCCACACTGAATACCAATTTTCTCTAATGGCATTGATAGGGTTGCCAACTGAGGGCTGACACATTTTTGGGGATGGGGCTAGGCATTGCACAATCATGCAATAATGCTCGAGTGATCCCCCAAATCTCTATGGTAAGAGCGTCTAGAACAGGGGTCCCCAGCTTGGTGCCGGTGGGCACCATGGTGCCCACCAGCACCTTTCCTGGCATCTACCAAGTGCTTTCAGAAAGTGGGAAGGGCTTGGTGGGTGTTTGCAAAGCAGGGCATCTGATCAGCTGTGTAGATTTAAAAGCATTCCATTCAATAGAACTTATCTGTGAAATGCTGAAGAGTCACTATTACAGCTATAATAATACCTTTCGATGTATTGATCTCTCAGTCCGGCAGAGCTGCTGGCTCTGAGCGATTTACAGTTACACAGGTTTCACACAAGGGACTAACAATTGTTCATAGGGGCAAGGGAGGACAACATATAATTCTTTAAATCGCACACGTTTGCAGCCGACGGGGATTCTGTTCAGCTGTAGGCTTCAGACGTGTTCTGGACGGCATTCACTTCGGCTTGGCTTGATGACGTTGGTTCTTCCTGGGCTGCTTTTGAGTCGTAGCGCCGCACTTCCACTGCCTGGCTGGATTGGCCCATCACAGGCTTCTTAATGCCGAAGAGGTCTTTTTTCCCAGGCTTCCGAGCTTACGAGTTGGACATTCCATTCGCTGGCTAACACCTCCCCTACGGGGGTTTAGTGTGCCCACCCTCTCTAAGGAGTGGTACCCATTTTATCTACTCGCCAAAGCTTTTGAACCTCTGGGTGGACAGCAAGCTGGGGACAAGGCTGGTAGCTCACACCAGCGCAGGCTAGAACTGACAGCAACTCTGTTCAGTTCAGATGTTAACCAGAGGATAAATCCTCTGTGCCACTGGTCCCCTATCCCTATATATAAACTTGCACCCTGACATTTTGTGATTGGCTTCACCTCCTGTGGGGGCCATTTTGTGATTGTGCCCACCACCTTGTTTCAGTATTTCAAAGGTGCCAATAGGGTCAAAAAGGTTGAGGTGTCCTGATTTAGAACATCAACATGACATATGACATTGCATGACTGGAAGTGATAGCATTGCTGTGACAGCACTTCCCCCCCATTATTTCCCACGGCTTACCCAGGCAGTAGTGGACAATTCATGGGGGAGGAAGGCATCCCACTATAGTGAGAAACCTGATCCCCCTCAAAGGCAGGGGGATGGGCTGAAGTGGGTAGAGGCCGTTTTAGGATCTCCATGTTATCTCTTTGTCAGTGTTGCCCCAAGGCTGAGGGGGCATACTGCCCTACCATTTCTTCCATTACATCAGTTTTCCCCTTTTATGCTGCTAGTGTTCTGTCAAAATAAGGGTTCGCTAGCATTAAATCAATACTGGCAAAAGGATACACTACACTAAATTCACTTTGCAGGTACACCCCTGAGCTCCACCAGGCATGGTGATTTAGAACTAATCGTAACCCCACCCAGCAGGTGTAACTCAGGGATACGATTGTGCTGTTTAGTCTGCATGACATTTGAATGTTAAGGCCTAAGTTACCATGGTTGTCTTTATCACTTTTTTTAAACCATAGAACTTGAGAACAGTTGAGCTAGCTTGATAGTAATTTGGTCAGACAGAAATCCGGTTGTCTTGCCAGTTTGTGGTTCATTATGGTAAGCTGCTATCTGTAATTTACTCTTAGCCACAATGGAAAAGGGAATTCATCTCCAATCTGCGTTGCATTACATGGGGTTACATGTCAGATGGTGCCATGACATACTGTAGTTTTTCAGAGCCAGATAAAATGTAACACATTTTTTCAATGTATTTGCACAGAATGTGACAGCATGTTTTGATGGAGCAAGTATTTGAAAAGTCCTGAATCAGCACGATTTGCTCAAGCAGCTTTCAAGTTGCTGGTTCAACATTTCCAAAGTAAGGAATCCCACGGAGCCTTGGTGTCGGCACTGTCGAATTTCCTGGGGATGGAGGTGTTCAGAAATAAGGAGTTCCTGATGTGCTTTTGAGCTGTGAGATTCTAAGATAAAACTAGGGTGACTTATACAACATGAATAGCTAATACATATATTGGTTTTCTGACTGCACCCAGTGCTACAGACTGAAAGCAACTATAAATACCAATGGTGCATCCCAGTGGACAAATGGACTTTAGAAGAAGTGCTTGAATCCAGTAATTTGTTGATAAGCAGAGGAGACTAGGTCACACATGCATGTTCACCACTTGGTAAATTTAACATATGGGATTATTTGCATGTCAAGAAGCCTCATAAATCTAAAACCATGTTCCCAATATTGACCTGTCTAGTACATTTAATCTCATCCTTTCCATCCTTCCCCCAAGGAGCAGTGTCCATGATGCTCCCTTCTCCATTTCACACATGCATGTTCACCACTTGGTAAATTTAACATATGGGATTATTTGCATGTCAAGAAGCCTCATAAATCTAAAACCATGTTCCCAATATTGACCTGTCTAGTACATTTAATCTCATCCTTTCCATCCTTCCCCCAAGGAGCAGTGTCCATGATGCTCCCTTCCCCATTTTTTCTTCATAACCACCCTTTCAGATATGTCAGAACAAGAGACGGAGATTTCTCTAAGAAGGTCACCCAGTGATGGTCATGGCAAAGTGAAAATTTTCATCAGAGTCTCTCAGTTCTAAACTGATGTGCTAACTACTACTCCCCACTGCTCCTGTGACTTTCCAACAGCCATCGGGCTTTCCTTGGCTCTTTACCCAGAGCAATATCTAACTTAATCTACAGTTTTCTTACTATAATAACAACTACCATGTTTTCCTGCTGCTCTCAGCCTTCTAAGAACATTCTGTCTAGTGTCAGAGGACTATTTGAGCAACTTCAGTTTTTTTATGATTTCAGCTGTGGTCTGCCACTGTACCCTCTTTCCTCAGAATGCCTAAAGGGTAACTTGGTCCCTATGCTATCTGGCAGTACTTTGTTCAGTCTGCTTGGAATTTTACATAGACCTGAAAAGACCTTTTCCCTTTCCCTTTTCTTTTCTTTTCTTCTTTCACATTCTGTTTGATTAACTGAAATGGAGAGCATGAAAGCATGCACACTATTTTGTGTTGTTTTGTTTGATCCAAATAAAAGGCACAGACTTTGCATGCAAAAGTCAGCAGGCTTGGAAGAGAATTAGAAAGTAACAAAGAAGAGTATGAAAATTGCTCTGTGTAAGATGCTAATTATAACTATGATCATTATATACTACAGAATAGTAGAACTATATTGTTAACATCTCCAAGTTTAGCATTAGAGATACTGCCCAGTCTCTTACTGAAAAGGCGATATAAGACTGAAAGTGTCAATGTATGAATTAATTCAGCTGAAATTAAAACACTTGTAATGTTAGAAATCTTGCATGTCTTCTCACAGGACTGAGACATACCACTCAAGAGGATTAGCTTCTAACAGTCAGATAATCCTCACTGTTGGGATAAAATATATTTTATAGAAATTCTTGTAACATATGCTACATAGGAATTTTCTTGAAATTAAATTAGCTACCAAAATGAAATTCATTTAGATAAGTTTTGAACAGTTGCTTTTACAATTGATTTCAAAAAGACTTCTTAATGGGTCTAGACAGAGATTTCAGGATTAAAAAAATAGAAAAAGTTGGGCAGAAACTGGAAGAGGAAACTTGCCAAATTCACAATTTCTGATTACTATCATAGTGAATAAAGGAATAAACAAATATATTTTTAATTTGTGAAATTGCAGATTTTTCTAGATGGCCATAAAATACAAACTATCAGGTGCACTAAAATAAATTATCCAAATGTACCCTAAGAAATTTAGATTTTGAATGTAGTGAATAGAGTGTAAAGCCTTCTTGAGTCATTTCTGACTCTATACAACTAATTCTCATTACTGCACGGCAAATATCTGCAAATAGCTTTACCTGCAGTCTAGCCGATTAAAATCCCTCACAGGGCTCCCATTGCTTTATTTGGAGCCACTTTGCTTTATTTGTGATCAGGCCTGTAGCCAGTAATTTTGTATGGGGAGGGCAAATGAGTACAGTGGTGGTCAGCTCGTCATTATATATTTATTTTAATATTTATACTTTATTAGTTATTTACCAATTTTCTACTTGAGACTCAAAGTTGATTACATGGTATAGAACATTGTAATTAAACAGCATGAGAGATCTAATAAACAATGCAATAGGAGTAGATGACAAAAATGCGAAAAAAGTATCAAACATGCAAAGTCAAGCAATGCAGAAAATGGAGTTACAAAAAATGAAAACAATGTTGTTAGAGCATGATAAAACATACAATAAATCAATAATATATAGCATACACTGTGGCATAGACTACAGTCCTGCTCTGTATAAACTTTATAAAAATGCCCTCCCAAGCAATTGTTTTACATAGTTTGCAGAATTAAAGAAGTGTGAGAGCCTTCTTCCAGATACGGAAACCTGAAACTGTAAATTCAGCCTTCTTTTCACTGTAAATCACTAACTCACCCAACACCCTTGCAGGGGTTTAAAATCATGACTCTTTTAAAAATATATATTTTATTAAGAAGCTTCAACAAATAACAATAACAAAATAAATTGCGTAACCAACATTGGAGCCACAGAAAGAGTAAAAAACAACAAAAACTTTAAAGAACATTTTTTGATCACATAAGAATGTACAGCCATCCTAAACACTCAGGATTTTCCTATGCACCTCAATCATGTAAATATACTAAGCACAATAAGGAAATATTTATAACTGCAATGAAACCTGTTTGCTATAAGAGACCCAAACAACCCTATGAACCAGATTTAGATCAGAAACGTATCCAAGAAAGGTAAGAAGCATTAGCTGGAAGTACATTCTTACCCATCATATACTGAATTAACCAGAACCAAATGGATTCAAAGCATGAGGACACAGAAGATGAATCCCTATTTGAAAGTTGAGTAATATTTGTGATTTTCACTAGAATGAATTGGTCCCAAATTTTATTGTACCAAGCCTGGAGAGTTGGAGGGGTGACGGATTTCCAAACCGATGCTATTTTGTTCTTGCCGCGGCTAGTAAAATCGAGGTGAGCTCTTTACGAGCTGCTGTTCTGTCGGATCCAAAAGATTAAGAAGAGCCAATTCAGGACTGATGGGCAGGCTGAGTAGAGTAATCTCATTAATTTGACTGACAACATCACACCAAAAAGGATATATCTTAGGACATTCCCACGAGCAATGATAGTATGAGCCTATGAGGCCACAATTTTTCCAGCATAAGGAGCTGTGAGAGTTTTTCATCTTATTTAACTGTTCCAGAGTATAGTACCAGCGGGAGGTTAATTTGAAGAACTGAAGTCGGATGTTAAAACTTTTCACGGAGTTTGCAGGTGAGTTCCAATTTTTTTGCCAGTGAGAGTCTGTCAAGTTCATGTTCAGGTCGTCTTGCTAACGAAGTTGGTGCTTTAATAAAGAATTGTCTTCGACGCTTAATAGAATCTTATGCAACTTGGCCATCAGCCCTCTGAGACCATTGGTATGTGTTACTAGAATATGTTCAAAGGCTGATTTTGGATTTTTAAAGGCTCCTTGAGATGATAGAATCTCCATTAAATTCTTTAGTTGTAAGCAGGGGTCATTTCATAGAAAAAGAGGTGCAGGAGCTCCTTAGCATAACTCATTAGCATAACTTATTTCCATATGCCACACCCCCTGGCATCAGATGGAAGGGAAGGCAGTTTAAACCCCCTCCCCTACCATGGCTCACCCGCATGTCCCGTGGCTGCGAGCCACATGGGTGAGCCGGCATCCTAGATGGAAGGGGGGGCAGTTTAAACCCTTTTCCATGGCTCTCCTGCGTGCCCTGTGGCTGTGGGGTGTGCTGACGAGATGGCACCTTACATGAGCTGCTGGGAGCAGGGGGTGGGGCTTGGTCATGTGCCCACTTCCTGGGCTCCACACTCCCAGAGCACCGCTCCCTTGCGCTCTGGCTCCAACTGACCCCTGGTTGTAAGTAGCGGTTCCAGGGAAGTTGCATATCCAAGTGTAAATCAAAGTATGCTTTGTCTCAAATCTTACCCTGTAAGACAAAATCAAGTAGCCGAGAAAAGCCCAGGAATCTCCACACTTCAAAGACTTCTTTCTCTTGAGCGGGTGAGAACCAGGGTTGATTAATTATAGTGGATAAAGAGGAGATGTCTGGTACTAATCTTTTTCTTCTATGATCCCATATTTTAATAGCTGCACAGAGAAAGGGATTATTGTAAAGTGTCTTGGGACGATGAGAAGGTAACATCCATACAATTTCCTGCAAAGTGAAAGTTTTCACATATTCTTGCTCCATCTGAACCCAGATTGATTGGGATTCTTGCTGTTGAATTTGAATCACAGTTACTAGTGCTGCAGTGTGGAGATAAGTGCAAAGTGATGGAAAGTCCAATACTCCCAGAGAGGAAGGTTTAGCTAAGATTTTCTGATTAATTCTGGATTTCCCCCCCCCTCATAGGAACAAAGTGAGTTTTCTTTGTCAGAGATGATGATGCTTCTCAGGAATTTGAATTGGCAGCATTTGGAAAAGAAACAAGAATCTTGGTAAGATGAAACTTTTTATCAGGTGAAGGCAATCCAGAAGAGAGAAATTAAGTGATTCCCAGTTCTTTAATCATAAGACAATGTACTTATATAATTTAAGATTATTGTAACAAAAAAGATATTTCAAGTTGATCGGGATTTGGATACCTAAGTGCCTCCATGAATCTATAATCCATCTGAAAGGGAGTATTTTTTCAGTTGCATTTGAGTATCAGGTTGAATCCAGACTGGGTATAATTCAGATTTGGTTGGGCTTATTTGTAGGCCTGAGATCTTCCCAAAGTCAGACAGTATATGTTGAATGTGTGGTATAGACTGCATTGGGCTGGAAATATACAATGTCAAGTCATCAGCATATAAATTAACTGTATACTCAGTGTTACCTATGACAATGCCATTAAATTCCTTGCGTTACCTTAATTCTTCTGCCAAAGGTTCTATAGCGAGCGCAAAGAGCAGAGGGGAGAGTGGGCATCCTTGTCTTGTTCCTCTTGAGGGGAGCCGCCCTGAGCCTTTGGGAGGGCGGGATATAAATCAAACTAATAAATAAATAAAATAAAGGATAGGAGAAATGTCCATTGATTCTTACTCTTGATGCAGGATTAGTATATAATGACTGAAGAGCATTTAAAAAGTTTGTGCCAAAGTCCATTTTTTTTAAAGTAAAGAAAGCATGTAGGGCACCTCCACTGAGTTGAAAGCTTTGGTAAAGTCAAGAGCTAAGATTACCGATTTGGCGACTATGAAGAATAACATTAAGTGTCCATCTTACATTATCAGCAAGGAGTCTTTTTGGAATAAAACCCATTTGATCTTCTTTAATATATTCTGAGATAAAGGATTTCAATCTGTTGGCTAGTATGGAGGTGAATATTTTTGCATCATGATTAAGTAACGCAATTGGACGAAAGCTCGGCTAATACAGATTTGAAGCACTTATAAAATTCAGATGGGATACCATCAATGCCTGAGGTTTTATTGTTTTTCAAGTTCTTGATAGTGTCCAGGAGTTCCTGCTTGGCAACTGGTTTATCCATAAAAGCTACATCCTCGGCTGAAAGACAATGTGTGAAGTGGGCAGCATTCAAAAAGGAGTCAATATCAGGCACGCTAGGATTATCTGAACAATGATATTTATTATAGAAGTCAGTAAACAAATCAGTAATTTCTTTAGATGAGAAACAGAAATCACCATTAGGTTGTTTTATCGACCCAATGAAGGAAGCTTGACATTTGTTGTTGAAAGCATGACAGCAGGTGGATGTTTTTAGGAGACTTAACCCAATGTTGTTGTTTCAAAAATAGCAGATTCTTTTGTATTTGGGTAATATCCAAAACTTCAAGTGATTTCCTTTCCGCTAAGACTTTCTGATAAGTTTTCTTTCCTCCCTTGTGTTTGTGTTCCTTTTCTAATTCTGCGATCCATGTCATCCATTCTGATCTAATACGATTTTTCTCCTTCCGTAGATGTGAGGATATCACAACCATGGAGCCACGCAGAAATGTTTTAATCGAATCCCAAAGTATTGGAATTGAAGTATCCGGAGAGGTATTCTCCCTAAAGAAGTGCTGGATGTCTGATACCAAAGAGTGTCTTGCTGATTCCCTCAATAAAATTTTGCGACCCATAGTCCATGTGTTATCCTTAGTTATGTGTTTATCTGCTCTCAACACCCCTTCTAACCAGGCATGGCCTGTTAAGTGTCTAGGTTTTATAGATGCTGTATCTACACATGGAAGTAAAGCGTGTGAGACAAGGGAGCATTTTCTACGTAGCGGAACAGACAAGGCAGGTGTCAGGCTGACCAGCCTCCTTGTCTAATATGTGGGTGAGCCACCAACCCCGGTCATGAGCCATTAATCTGGCTTGCGACCAGCAGCCCAGCCACTGGTAGCCTCCCAGGAGCGCCTATCCCTGAAACCATACAGCTTGCAGAGAGGAGCTTACCCAAGAGGTTCCCATAGGGAATCATCATTCACCGCCCTGGGCCTTAATAACCCACAGGCCGTTCCTGAAGACCCCCCAGTTCCCAAAACAAGGAACGGCTTAAGGTGCTCACCATTTTCCCCTTCCTTATCCCTGCAGCACCTCGTCTCCTCGTCCGACTCCGGCGAGCATGAGGCAGCAACTGCCCTGGGCGGGAGCGGAGCCGAGCCTAACTAGGCTGGCTCCTCCCTGCCCACATCCCAGCGCACTGCGCTGCGACATCGTTGCCGCTCTGCCTTCCTCTGCGGCGGCAAATCAGCCCCCGGGCGCCATTGTCTTCGGCAGTGGCCGGGAGCTCCCATCTTCATGGCAGTGTCTGCCGTTAGTGAGGTCCTTTTAAGGGAGGATTGAATTTCACATAATTGTTCTTTAAGAGGCTGCACTATTTGTATCATCACTTCAGAAATCCCTCTCTCCATTTTTTAAAATAGTGCCGGGAGATCTTGTTTTTCAAGCGCAGTATCAAATAAATGTGAGATAGTTTTTTCTTCTGCCATAACGTTTTTGTCTACCAGAGGGCCCCTCAGATCTGTTTTTGCCTCTTTAAAAGCTGCCATTGCCGAGCTTACTTTTGTGGCTGTCTTAAATGTAGATGTCAATGATCCGTTGTTCTTTCCCATAATTTAATCAGCTATTTGTGCTCATAAACTGATGTTAGGGCAACATAAGGGAGAGAGGAGAGCAGAGCCAAAGTCTCAGGCAACCACCATGTCCCCTGGTGTTGCCACACCCCTAAAATCAGGACTCTTCAGCCCTGCTGACTGCTAATTCTGTTCTAGCCAATTGCATAGAGAATTCACCCTTGGAAGATTTAAGACAGGATTCACACTTTTTACCTCAACTCTTTCCTTTTTCACAAAGAAAATTGACACCTGAAAGACAGATGTGTGACAGATTTCACACCAACCAGTAATGCTGATTGGAGGGGCATGGCAAATGATTGATGGGGCACCACCCCTTTTTGCTATCAGCCTGTTTGTGATTAACATGGAAGTCTTCCCAGCATACATAGTTAGTAGGAATACCAAGAAAACAGGAATGGGCTGTAAAACATAGGGATGGGCATGAAACTAGGAAAATGTAATTCAATGCAGTTCATGGTTCATGGTGTGCTGGGTTTTTTAACCACAGACCATCATGAATTTTTAAGGGCTACATGAATCAGTTCAGTCCGTGAGGTTGTGATGTGGTAGAACCCCCTCCCCCCACCATGCTAGAAACACTTGCAGGGAACTCTGGCTGAGTCTCCTCTACCTCGCCCTCCAAGATTGGTGAGAGTTAGACTTAGGGGGTCTAAGTTAAAGCCCCTCAAAGATGGTGCTCCCAGGAAAGTACTTTCTGGGGAAATGACAGGCGCAGGTTCAGGAGGTTCAGGAGTGTGTATAATGGACCCTGTGCAAACTATAGGCATCAAATTCACAGGCGACCTACCCCCCAGCTCCCGCCAACCCAGCGGTTCAAAAGCACGATGTAACACCAAATGTGCGAGTAGATCAATGGGTACCTACCTTAGATGGTAGGGGGCACCCTCCCCCCGTCGAGGGGGGTTCGTGGAGTGGTGACGAGAGGCGAGGTGGAGAGCAGAGGACGGTGAGCGGCGGAAAAATGGCAACGGAGGACAGCATATTTGAGGGTCTGGACGGTGGTGAAAAAGGTGGAGCCAGAAGGATGCCAGAGCATGGAGGGCGCAGGCGTGGCGGAACTTCAATGGACGGAGCCGTAAACCACACCGGAAGCACGCCGAGTGCCAGAGAGGCCCACTGTATCACCACCGGAAAAAAATCACAGACAGAAAGAGGTAGAAGCCAGAAGAAGCCATGCCGACGAGCCGACGAACCGATCCAGAACGTCCCTTCACTGGGTGCTGTTAGGACAGTCCCCACCCCAGCATACATGTGGCCATAGGTTCGCCACCACTGCTCTAGGCTGATCCGGCACTGAGCAGGGGGGGTTGACTAGATGGCCTGTATGGCCCCTTCCAACTCTGTGATTCTATGATTCTCTATGAACTACACATTATAAGCACCATGAGCTCCTGGTGAAAACAGCACTCCTGAGTTGACTTCTTTAAAATGTGTCTGAAACTTAGCCTATGAATTGATGTCATCTTTTTGTATGTTTCCCTCCTCCTGCCAACAGTTGCCAGTTATGTGAAGGGGGACTGAGGAAACACAGAGAACACAGGCTATTTTTGAAAATGGCAGCCCTGGGTAGACCTCATCCCAGCATTATGCTGATGTCACCATCATTTTGTGCATTCCCTGCTCCTGCAAGCAGTAGTCAGTGATATAGAGAAACAGCAGAGAAATCCACAGTGTGATATTATTAGGACAGAGGGTAAATTTTGCTAAGCAAGAGGGAGAGGAGAAGACCATGACGTGAGGATGAATTTTGTGGGTGGAGACTAATAGTTCTTGTAATACGATGTCCCTCCTAAACTTTACATTTTGTATACTCTTTCACCAAGACAAGCTGTTTCAATAAAATATCACTTTACCTTTGCAGGGGCAGGCATTTTGTTGACGGGCAAATTGCCATAAGGCCTACATGCACAACAAATATACTCCACAGAAGCAAGGGTGTAGACTTTCCAATTGTTCTTGTAATACGATGTCCCTCCTAAACTTTACATTTTGTATACTCTTTCACCAAGACAAGCTGTTTTAATAAAATATCACTTTACCTTTTCAGGGGCAGGCATTTTGTTGACAGGCAAATTGCCATAAGGCCTACATGCACAGAAGCATTGCCAATAAATCAATACTTAGGAGCCTTCGACAACAAATCAATACTTGTATTGCAGATAAATCAGTACCTGTAATAACAGCTGTGACTGAAAATCTCACATAACTGCAGACAATGGAGATGTTAACAAATAAGGTGTTTGGTGCAGATAAAATCCTTTTGAGAATTTAGAAAGTCTGTGAGAGGATAAACATTTTAATAAAATTGTATGCACTCTTTGTGTTAACACATCTGAAATGGGAGGAATCACAGCTGAATCAGATGAGTATATTCTTTGACATGAAAAAAGCAATAGAAAACTGAATAGCTTTTGAAAAACTGTTGATAATAGTGATTTTGTCATAATATATTTAATTAGTAGTGCATGGAGCTACAAGAACCTGGCTATGGAGACTTCTAGACAGCCTCCACCTGACAGCATAAAGTAGCCATCCTAAGTGAAAGAAGGGCAGCAATTTGCCAACTGATATGTCTAGTTTTAATTGCAATAGCATCAAGGGCAGTTTACAAATTGAAACAATGTCCACAAACAAATGATAATTTAATAGGTAAAGCAAAGATTTAGCTTACTATTATACTTTAGCAACAATGAAGGAGGAGAACTTGGATTTGTTTGTCTCAGGCATGAAAATGTCTTTGTTGTCTATGTTTCTGTACACCCTATACATTTCTTATCTCAAATAGTCAGAAATGGAAGAACTCCTGATAAAATACAGCAGTGCCTTCTAAACAAAAGTAAGCCAAATAAGACAGTACAAAAACTGTGGCACTCCTTAGGAAACAATCACCTGGGCTACCCTGTCAACAAGAGAAGAAATGGTAGAAAACAAATGTGGGGAGGATTTCACAAAATAAAATGTATAGAAGTACAAAGAACTGATTTCATTTTTAGTGTGTCTCCTACCATGTTTGCATAAGATAAGCAAAGTCCATTTCTTCAAGAACTAGAGTACTAGAAGTGTACTGCAGCATTTCCAAAAAAGAAAAGTCCCTGCTTCTAAACTCAATGTCAATAGAAGGAGGAGGAGGAGAAGAAAATGGAGACTTGGGTTGAGATCTTATGTAAATTTTACTATACATACTTGGGCTTAATATTACCTGAGGACTGGGACATTATAATTCAATATGACTGTTCCTCATGGTGTTTATAATTTTCATGAGTTATTTGCAGTTAAGGTAAAGGTAAAGGTTCCCTTGCTCGAAAGCCAGTCGAATCCGACCCTAGGGTTGCGGTGCTCATCTCCGTTTCAAAGCTGAAGAGCCAGCGCTGTCCGAAGACGTTTCCGTGGTCATGTGGCTGGCATGACTAAACACCAAGGTGCATGGAATGCTGTTACCTTCCCACTGAAGGTACCTATTTATCTACTTGCAATTTCTTGCTTTCGAACTGCTAGGTTGGCAGGAGCTGGAACTAGAGACGGGAGCTCACGCCGTCATGCGGCACACTCAGGTCTCGAACTGCTGAACTACCGACCTTCCACAGCCTGCAGTTCAGTGTCTTAACCACTTGAGCCACCGCAGCTCCTATTTGTTTACTTATTTATTTTAAAAAGAAAATAATTCACAAATCATTTGTTCTAAAATAGCCCCACAGAAGTAGTGGAATATTTATTTATTTATTTACTTATTTAGGACGGGTCTACATTGAATCCTGCTTGAGGTAACTTACAATTAAACCATGTCACAATATTAAAAAAAACCCCAAACTATCAAAAAAGTCATGGGACATAATCAACATAAAACTATCCATAAAACAGAAAGGGACAATTAAGAGCAGATAAGATAAAGCACCTAATTATAAGCCTGTGTAAAAAGATTTGTTGGTGCATAAAAGAAAGTAAAGTAGGTCCCAGGAGAGCTTGGGGGGGGGCATTCCAGAAGCAAGGAGCCTTCACCAAAAATGCCCTGTTTTTCGTTGCCACCAGTCTCTCCTCTGAGGGCAGGGGCACAGTGAATAGGGCTTGAAAGGTAGACCTTAACTGGTGGGCTGGATAGTATGGGAGGAGATAGTCCTTCAGGTACTCTGGCCCAAAACTGTTTAGGGCACTTCATTGTGCCTGGAAACAGACAGGTAAATAGTGTAGATCTTTCAGGACAGGGGAGATACAATGGCTATCCAATTAATCTAATCCAAACGTGAAATGCATTAGGAACCAGATGGTACCAGATTATAACTTGGATACAACATAGTTCAGGTGTGCCTTTGGATAATTCAAGATAGAGATGTGCATTGTTGTAGAATAGCTGAAGCCTTTCCATTGTTCCTTCTGATCTCTTCCTTCAGCCTAAGGCTGGGACAGAGCATGAGCACAGCAGAAAATACCGATGATAGGAACAGAATTGGCAGGGCCCCAAAGAACGGCTGACAACCCTCAGCCTGGGGCCATGGCTCAGCAATAGAGCACCCGCTTGGCATGCAGATGGTCTCAAGTTCAATCTCCAGGATCTCCAGTTAAGAATCATAGAAGGTGATGTGAAAGATCTCTTCCTGAAACCCACAAGAGCCATTGCCGGTCTGAGTAGAAAATACTGACCTTGATGGACCAATGGCCTGATTTACTATAAGACCCACCCTCTCCAGGCTCCACCCCCAAATCTTGAGGAATTTCCCAACCTGGAATTGGCAACCCTACCACAAAGTAATAGTCATTGGCCATTATAGGTTACATGAAGGCCCAGTATGAACCTAAACAGCATGATAAAAAGTAAAGACATCACCCTGCCAACAAAAGTCTGCATGGTCAAAGCAACGGTATTCCCAGTAGTCATGTATGGCTGCGAGAGTTGGACTATAAGGAAGGCCGAGCGCCGAAGAATAGATTCTTTTGAACTATGGTGCTGGAGAAGACTCTTGAGAGTCCCTTGGACTGCAAGAAGATCAAACCAGTCCATCCTAAAAGAAATCAACCCTGACTGTTCCCTGGAAGGCCAGATAATGAAACTGAAGCTCAAATACTTTGGCCACCAAATGAGAAGGGAGCACTCACTGGAGAAGACCCTGATGCTGGGAAAGATTGAAGGTCAAAGAAGACGGGAATGGCAAAGGATGAGATGGTTGGACAGTGTCATCGATGCAACGAACATGAAGTTGAGCAAACTTCAGAGGAGAGCGGAAGACCGGAAGGCCTGGCGTGATCTGGTCCATGGGGTCGCAAAGAGTCGGACTCGACTGTGCGACTGAACAATAACAAAAAAAATGCCTCAGAATGGGTCAAACAGAAATGCTCAGGAGGGCATTCTTTTTAATAAAGGAAAGAGAGTTGCCATAAATGGAATGGTGCAGGAGAGTGCTTTTATAATGTTATGGGATTGCCTTCTATTGCACTGCTGTGTATTATCCTGTTTTTTCTGCCTTGTCTTCTACACTTAATGCACCTGTGAGATGACACAACTTTCAGCTAAGAACTCTCTGCTTCTCTTCCATTTCTCCACTGACCTGGCAGTCATTGCATATTATGGTTGCCAACCTTCAGGTGGAGGCTGGAGAACTCCTGCCATTACAACTGATCTCCAGGTGACAGATCAGTTCACCTGGAGAAACTGGCAGCTTTGGATGTTGGACTCCATGGCATTATGCCCCAAACCCTGCTCTCCTCAGGCTCCAGCCCCAAAATCTCCAGATATTTTCCAACCTGGAGCTGGCAACCCTATTCCACATGGTGCAGCCACAGTGGTAATGGCCTGACTATTGCCTATTTTTTCTGGATTTGACTGTATTTGTTTACACCTTGGTATTCATTGCACAATCCGCACTTGTACCTTGAAATAACAAGCAAGGCAACAGGCAGGTAGTGATGGCAGTGAAAGGGGAGCAGGAGGCCAGCATTATTTGTAATTGTGTTTGGAGTTTGGGTTTCAGTTTGATTTCCAAGCCAACTTTCAGAGAATGCAGAGTGTCTGGTAAAGAATAAGGCTACATGTGACTATCAGGTAATACCCATGCAATTATACAGTGGGCATTGACCTGCTGCTGAAATGGCTATTTCCTCTGTGTCTAAGGGGACTGATCTGCCACTACAAATATTTACACCCTCAGCAATAACATGAGTGATTAGAGCAGCGCAAGGAATTGCCAGCACCAGAGTTCTTGGAATGATGACAGAAGATGGGATTGATCTCTTTCAGTTGGGCGACCAATTCTCTGATGTTATTCCATCTTCTCTGTTGTATCATAAATATCATTCCAGTGGGGCTTGAACTCCTTGGCATCCTGCTTGCAATTCCCTTAGGCATTAACACATTGCTGGATTCAGTCTCAACAGTCCTTGCTGCCTGGCACAAGAGTCCTTGAATGTACCAAGCCAAAACAGCTGTTGAAACAGTTCCTAAGCATTCACAAAATATTTTCCATCGCAGCACAGATTTTAAATTAGGTCACTTGTTCAGCAGTGACCTATAAGCAGTCAGGACCTTAATGCTGCATTGGGATCACATCAGAAAGCCACTTTTTGTCAGAAATCATGACTGGGCTCAACCCAGGGAGATAGAGGCATTCCATGCATTGCTCAGAAAGCAACATGTGAGTATAAAATAGCAGAAGTTAAAAGAATAAAAAGAATGGACAGCTTCTTCCAATAGCTTGCTGCATATTTCAGAATTAATTGTTGTTTTTTTAAAAAATCTACCAGCTGATCCCTTTGGTTGGATCAAAGGCTTGTGATTTTAAAACTATTAAATCACTGAGTTGGACATTTAGTCAAGAGGAACTACCATGACTCACACGCACCCAAAACAATCCACACAATGCAGACCACATTGTGTCACAGGTCAATCAGTGGTATATTGCAAAAAGGTGTCTGCAAAGCAGGTGGCTTGAGAATATATATAACCAATCCTTACACTGCTGTCAAGCAAATAAAATCTCCAGGGTAATTTGCCAATCTAACTTTCTTCCTGGTCCCAAATATGGACACCTGAGCATGAGCAAAACTCATCCATTGTCAATTCAAAGGATGGTCTTTGATTCTTTCTGGTACCACTGAACTTCATTGTTGACATCACTGGTCCCCAGGTAAGCTAGAAATCTGCAAGATTGCTGCCTACTACATTGAGAGACCATATTAATTGAACTGCAGCTGATTTCATTTACTGGAGCCAGCACTGATGCACTACTGATGTAGCTGGCAGTGTAATCACACTATGTTTCATGATAGTATGGCCGTGCTTGCAACTATTGGAGAGGTGGGGATAGCATGGTCTGCTTGATGAAGAAAAGCTTCCTCGTGATGCAGCCAAATACAATCAGAGCTAACATGGGAAACAAAAGCCTTTGGTTATGACCACAAGCATATTCATTCAGTCATCCTCAAGCATTCTTGTTTTGATCAAACTGTCTGTCAGCTTCTGTGACAGAAACTGGTGATGAATATATTAATCTTAAGGATTGCACCACCACAGAGACACATGAAATGCTCTTTTCCAGTGTAAGACATATTAGATGATGAAAATAAAGGAAAAACACACATAACAAATACTCTTTTGGTACATAACTGCATCCGCACTCTAATGCTAATCACATGCTGCTACTTGCCTGCATGAATCTAATAAGTTTCTCACACAATTGTGTGATGGATGGATGATCCCTTTTACTCATATGGAAAACATATCAAAGTAGAGAATCCCATTTGTATTCCTTAATGGTGTTATTTCTGTGAGATTGAGGTACTGTATTCTTAGGTTTTTAACACTTGATGAAGGACGTACATTTGATTTAGTGGTGGAGTTTTTGTAGAGTCTCAAAAGCCAAGGTGACAGAGGGTGCTGGAGGGTCAATCTTGATACAGTCCAGTTCTAAGCAAGCTGTTATAGGGATTGTGACCAAGGAAGGAAGGAAGGAAGGAAGGAAGGAAGGAAGGAAGGAAGGAAGGAAGGAAGGGTTTAAGCTAATGCTTACTAGTGGGGTTAGATGGACAAATCTTCTGAGTACTCCGGTAAGGAGGCACATGTGTTAATTGAACATGTGGGGAAGTCAAAGGACCTAAAAAGGACATTATAGGGGATGAGTTACTGTCAAACTATTTTTTTTTGTATTTTTCATATGTGCATGTGTGTCTGTGTCTGTGTGTGTGCATGTGTGTACACCTGGCAGTCATGGTGACCCCTGGTGACTGACCCCTACTGGGAGCCTGGAGGATATTCAGAGAGAGGTGGGTGAATAAAGCTTGCCACCACCTCCTGCCTCTGGTATTCCAAGGAGGTCTCCCATGCAAGTACTTGCCAGAGTTGACCCTGCTTACCTTCTGAGATCTGACGAGATCGGGCTTGCCTGGGCTATCCAGATCAGGGCAGCTACTGTCAATCTATGGTTGTCCATTGCATCTCCTAGTAAAAGAAATGTCCGTTGTAATAATATTGCATTAGGAATGCTTCCACAGAGGCAGCTCAAGGTATTTCACTACCCAACTGAGTGCAAGATAGGCTACCCTGAAGGGACACCCTTCACTGGATTCAGGCCTGCGAAGCACTGAATGCAATGATGTCATGTTATTTGTCATCTCCACCACACTTTACTGACCTGGCAGCAGCTATGAAACCCCTACAACATCTAGTTAAGCTAAAAGCCTCTCTACGGATTTTGCTGCTTTTAAAGAACTCAGTTCAGGATTATTATTTATAACCCAAGTCATCACAAAATAAAATGTACATGAGCAACAGAGAAATATGATAACATGATCTAAAAATCAACATAGGATTCAAATTCCTCAAAGACCCTGTTCTGCTGCTCATTTTTAAATAGTTTTCTGAGCAGCAAATGTGAACTGAACACTGTTATATGTCCCTTTTTTTTTGTTGTCCAATAAAAGAAAACAGACCTTCTCAAATACAGTCCTAGTGGAAACTCTAGCCAGGATGTAGAAAGGAATCTCTCCCTTGAGACGCCTGCAGGGGCAATCTGAACTACAGTGAGCAATGTCTTACACACACACGCGCACACACACACACACGTCCTGGCCACACACACAGACAATTATTAATTGGAATTTTTGCAGACCTCCCTTCTAAAATGCTGTTCACTTAACCTGAAAGAGGAAGACATCACAGGACATCCTCCGGGAGAAGAACGTCAAATCATACATATGTGATTCTTGATGGCTAATTGGCTATTAATTTTAAATGAGCAGTACTGTTGTAAGACTTCTGTGTTGTAAATTCTGTCCATATCAACCAGATATCAGACTCCTTGATCTTCCTTTTGGTTTGTTTCTAAGCTGTTAGCTACAGGAGCATATTTCAATTCCTCTGGTGCTATATTGTAACGAAATCACTGTTTCCACTGGCTTTGGCCCTAATGTTGTCATTGCTCTATGCCAATCAATCTAAGTAACATTTCTTGGGTTATCATGCTTCATCCATCTGCTTCAATATCAAGTAGACAACTAGGGAAGGGGGTGTCCACACAAGGTCCAAAGTTTGATCTTTGGCATCTGTCATGATCTCGGCTGTGCCACCAGAGGACTACTAGGCCCAGGGAGCCTGACTAGTAGTAAGTGAGGCTGGGCCTACAACTCCCAGAAGCCCCTGAGAGGTTTTGGAGCCAAAATTGACCAATAGTAAAAGAGGAGGGCTTGGAATAAAAGATCAGGAGCAGCAGGAAAAGCTGTACTACTTCCCAGGGGACAGAGCCAGAATGACTGAGGGTGCTGTAGGGAAGAGACCCTCATCTTGATGGAAGGGTGAGTAGTCTAGTGCTTGTCATACGTCTCTCTTGTTCCCAGCCTGACAGGATGGGTACGCAGCCTGGTAAAGATCTCTCCTCCTCAGAGGGGGGGGGGAACAACCAGCTGCAATAGATCCCATTAATCTTCAGGGACAGGAGATGCAAGCTCTTGACCATACACTGGCTGTAAGCAATTTGCCCTCTCCTCCAGCTGCGAACGAGTTACCAGCATCAGATAGCAGCTAGACAAAAACACTGTGTCGTAATAGGTGATTTTAACTATCCACACATTGATTGGGTCAATATGTGTTCTAGTCGAGAAAAAGAGATTGAGTTTCTAGACACTCTAAATGACTGTGCTATGGAGCAGATGGTCACGGAACCTACCAGGGGAGAGGCAATCATTGATTTGGTCCTAAGTAACACTCAAGACCTGGTGAAAGATGTAAAAGTGATTGCACCGCTTGGGAACAGTGATCATAATGTTGTTGAGTTCAACATTTGTACAAATAGGGAATTGGCCAAAAGACTCACACAACCACTTTTAACTTTAAAAGGGGTAATTTTTCTGATATGAGGGGACATGTGGGGAGGAAACTGAAGGGAAAAGTAGAAAGGGTCAAAACCATTGGGGAAGCTTGGAAACTGTTTAAAACTACAATTCTAGAAGCTCAAATAAAATATATTCCGCAGGTTAGGAAAGGCACAAAAAGGTATAGGAAAAAGCCTGCATGGTTAACAAACAGAGTAATGGAGGCTGTAAAAAGTAAAAAGAATTCCTTTAAGCAGTGGAAAGCTAGTCACAGTGAGGCTGATAAAACGGAACACAGGCTATGGCAAATAAAATGCAAGTCTGAGGTCAGGCAGGCAAAAAGGGAATATGAGGAGCATATAGCAAAAAACGTAAAAACCAACAATAAAACTTTCTTCAAATACATTAGAAACAGGAAACCAGCCAGGGAGGCAGTGGGGCCCTTGGACGACCAAGGGGTAAAAGGAGTATTGAAGGATGATAGGGAAATGGCTGAGAAGCTAAATGCATTTTTTGCCTCCGTCTTCACTGTGGAAGATGAGAAGTGCTTGCCCACTCCAGAACCACTGATTTCAGGAGGGGTGTTGAAAGACCTGAGTCAGATTGAGGTGACGAGAGAGGAGGTCCTAAAACTGATAGACAACTTAAAAACTGAAAAATCACCAGGCCCAGATGGCATACATCCGAGAGTTCTGAAAGAACTCAAATGTGAACTTGTAGATCTCCTGACAAAGATATGTAATCTTTCCTTAAAATCTGCCTCCATTCCTGAGGATTGGAAGGTAGCTAATGTCACTCCCATCTTTAAAAAGGGTTCCAGAGGAGATCCGGGAAATTACAGGCCAGTCAGTCTGACGTCGATACCGGGTAAATTGGTGGAAACCATTATTAAGGAAAGAATTAGTAGGCACATAGATGAACAAAACCTATTGAGGCAGACTCAGCACGGTTTCTGTAAGGGAAGATCTTGTCTCACTAACCTGTTAGTGTTCTTTGAGGGGGTGAACAAACATGTGGACAAGGGGGATCCAATAGATATTATTTACCTTGACTTCCAGAAAGCTTTTGATAAAGTTCCTCATCAAAGGCTCCTAAGTAAGCTCAAAAATCATGGGATAGAAGGACAAGTCCTTTTATGGATCAAAAACTGGCTAGTTCATAGAAAACAGAGAGTGAGTGTAGGTGGGCAATTTTCTCAGTGGAGGGTGGTAAGCAGTGGGGTACCGCAGGGATCAGTACTTGGTCCACTGCTTTTTAACTTGTTCATTAATGATTTGGAGATGGGAGTAAGCAGTGAAGTGGCTAAATTTGCGGATGATACAAAGTTGTTCAGGGTGGTGAAAACCAGTGAGGATTGTGAGGCACTCCAAGGGGATCTGTCAAGGATGGGCGAGTGGGCGTCAACATGGCAAATGGGGTTCAATGTGGCCAAGTGCAAGGTGATGCACATTGGAGCCAAAAATCCTAAATATAAATACACATTGATGGGGTCTGAACTGGCAGAGACTGAGCAAGAGAGAGATCTTGGAGTTGTAGTGGATAACTCACTGAAAATGTCGAGACAGTGTGTGACTGCAATAAAGAAGGCCAATGCTATGCTGGGGATTATTAGGAAGGGTATTGAAAACAGATCAGCCAATATAATAATGCCCCTATATAAATCAATGGTGAGACCTCATTTGGAATACTGTGTGCAGTTCTGGGCACCACACCTTAAAAAGGATATTATAGCTTTGGAAAAAGTGCAGAAAAGGGCAACTCGAATGATAAAAGGGTTGGAACACTTTCCCTATGAGGAAAGGTTAAAGCGCTTAGGGCTCTTTAGCTTGGAGAAAAGACGACTGAGGGGTGACATGATCGAGGTTTATAAGATTATGCATGGGAAAGAGCAGGTAAAGAAAGAGGTACTTTTCTCCCTTTCTCACAATACAAGAACTCGTGGGCACTCCATGAAACTGCAGAGCGGTCGGGTTAGAACGGATAAAAGGAAGTACTTCTTCACCCAAAGAGTGATTAACACATGGAATTCACTGCCACAGGAAGTGGTGGGTGCTACAAGCATGGACGGCTTCAAAAGGGAATTAGATAAGCATATGGAGCAGAGGTCCATCAGTGGCTATTAGCCACAAGGTATAGCTAGGGGCTCTGGGGCAAGTGATGCTCTGTCTTCTTGGTGCTTGGGGGGGGGGTCAACAGTGGGAGGGCTTCTAATGTCCTGGCCCCACTGCTGGACCTCCTGATGGCACTGGTATTTCTGGCCACTGTGTGACACAGAGTGTTGGACTGGATGGGCCTTTGGCCTGATCCAACATTGGCGTCTCTTATGTTCTTATGTTCTTAAATGTAGGAGCAGGACCAGGGTACTTTAATCCATCAGGGATGGATGCAACGTATACCACGGCTGCATTACCACCCACCTTGTCTCCTGACTTGCTGACTGGAACCTCTGTTACTCTGAACCTGGACTGAACACTGGACCACCTGACTTCTGGACCCCTGACTCTTGGACTGACTGACGACTCCCCTTTCTGGATACCTGACCCTTGTACTGCCTCTTGACTACTCTCCTGTCTTGCACCTGTATTGTGAGTGATTACATGGTCCCTTCTGCCTGGCTGTCCTGTGAAACTTCTGTCTGCTCCCACACCAGACCCACCAGGGCCAGTACAGTGCCACTTGGATTAGCGAGCTAGGGACAGTATATATTTAGATGCATTAGGGCATTTGATTTCTTTTCTTTTCACCCACTTACTGTTATCATTCTGCACCTTGTTATTTGACCTCTTATAAAATAAACTATTTTTATTGTTCACTCTGTCTGGTCCTCACGCCTGTTATTCGGCCAAAAGGGAGGTCTAAAGGTCTTGGGAAGGTGCTCTGGGACTTCTCAAGGGAGCCTGGAACCAGAGTGGTGGCAGCGTCGGGTAACACCCCACCTGAGCCATGACAGCATCTCTCTCTCTCTCTCTCTCTCTCTCTCTCTCTCTCAAATCTTGAGACTGTTTTCTTCCTGAGACTCTGGAGAGCTGCTTCCAAATCAGTGTAACTCAGTGTAAATCAGTTCATATATTAACTATGGATTTGAGATTAAACAGTGAATGTGCCAGCCTCAAGTCTTTTCATAACAGAATATATGCAACAGGGAACAAAGAGGCCAAGAAGTCTTCTATGACTTCTAAGTCATAGATATTCTCCTTGCCTCCATACTTCTGCCTCATAAACTTTGGCAGAATCCCCCCCCAATCTTTAAATTGAGTACAATTTAATGCTGATGGTCTGAATCAGACAGGAAATACATGCTAGTGGAAGGGGGAGCATTATTCTACAGTTTTTCCCTCCCGCTGCAGACCTCGAACTACTCCCTGATTCTGCTCCTGGGCATTTCCTCCCCCCCCCCCAGAAGTAGTATTTCAAGGGCCATTTGGGGCTCCAGTGGCAGATGAAGGAAAGAAAGTCCTACTCTGTCAGTGGAGACTTACTGTGTGATTCAAGCTGACACTTTAAGAATGTTCAAGATAGCTCCTGTCCAGGGAAGTTTCTCAGTAAACTAGGCACCAGAAATTTTTAGGAATTATTCAGATGAAACAAATTCCTCAGGACCATCATGCTCCCCAGGCATCTGGGGTCTTGATTCTGATTGGGTCTATGGAGCATATGAAGAAGGGGCTTCAGCCTTCTTGTTTTCCTAATCTCAAAAGGCCCTGTTAATTTGTTCCAGTACACATACATTTCCCACTTGAGTTATGGGTAAATGTCACGGGGCTGAAGTCCTCTCTCCACATGTGCCACAGTCCCACTCAGAACTGGGCCCACATGTACTTGGGAAACACATAACTTCTAGAGCATGGGTGATCCGAAGTCCTTATGCATTGTGTGAAATCAGTTGTTAATCTGGTCAGTCCTGATGGTATAAATTCTCTAGTTACACATGACTGTTAGAATAGTTACAAAAATGTATAATGAAGAATCAAAGGTATTCTGTTCAGAATTTAATTAATTCATTTATGAACGCACATCTCTACTGATTTCTCCAATGTACTAAAGGGGGAACTTAATCCAGCTACTCACTCACCTCTGGAAGAGCTGACCTGGGTCTGACTGCTCATGTGGTAACAGTTCTAGCAAAATTTTGAGGAAGAACTATGCATGCAGTGCTTTTCTACACATGTGGATCCTCCTCAGCCAGTCCACTACAGAGCCAGTTTGGTGTAGTGGTTAAGTGCGTGGACTCTAATCTGGGAGAATCGGGTTTGATTCCCCACTCCTCCACTTGCACCTGCTGGATGACCTTGGGCAAGCCATAGTTCTGACAAGAGCTGTCCTTGAAAAGGAGCGGTTTCTGTCAGAACTGTCTCAGCCCCACCTACCTCACAGGGTGTCTGTTGTGGGGAGGGGAAGGGAAAGGAGTTTGTAAGCTGCTATGAGACTCCTTTGGGTAGTGAAGGGCGGGGTATAAATCCAATCTCTTCTTCCTCTTCTTCTTCCTCTTCTTCTTCTACATGGGGGAGGCTGTGTGGCTTTTATATGTATCTGTTATAGTCACAGAAAGTATTTTGTGCTTTATGGCTTTTCACACTGCATTTGCAGACCTTCTTCTCAATACCAGCCACAAATACCTGCTTTCATCTTTCAGAAAGCATAGAAAGGATTCAAGCTTTAAGCACATGTATAAAGTGACTTTCCTAATTGATTTATTAGACCATGAGGCCAGATATGTGACTTTCTTTCTGAAATGTCTGAAAGAAAACTATAACAGTATAATCCTATGTGATCTATTTATCAACAATATGCCTCTAAAATCCATTTTGAAAGCAAGCATATTGTAATTAGTTATGGTTGAGTTTTAGACTCCAAAGGATAAATCAATACAATTTGTATTTTCAGTGGCTTATTCTGTAGATTTTACTGACATTAGACTGCTTTTCGTGCAAGGTTTTACTAAATCAGTCCAAATGGATTACAGGAACATACAAAGGTTTTGTTTTAGTTCTGCTGTGAAATGCAAACTATATAACACTGAATAACTACTTCCTAAAGTATGCCTGGATTTAAAAAAAAATGTAACTTGAAAGATTTTGAAAGTTTGAAATTATAAAAAAGTGACTATACAGTTATAGTGTTGTTTACCTTTTCCCATTTTTGACTATGTTTGTAAAACACTCACATTTTGAAACATGAAGAATGCAAGTGATGAAATATGTATGCTATTTAACATTTATTTTGCAGGTTCCCCCATTATTTACAAGACCACTGCAAGCTAATTGCTGCATTTATTGAGACCACATAAAATTAACCTTCAAGTTCATTACTCAACTCATACCTGGATTAAATACACAGGGTCCATTATTTCACCACAGTCTGGTGCCCTACAACTCTTTCACACATATGCTGTTTCAGCTGACATTATGTACTTAAGGACCCTTAAGTTGCAGCTGAAAGCCCAACAAGGGGGTTTTAAGGCCAGTGAGAAGCAGAGGTGGTTTGCCATTACCTTCCTCTACAGAGTCTTTCCTGATGGTCTACCATCCAAGTACTGACCCAGCTTAGTTTCTGAGATCTAATCAGATTGGGTTATACCACACTGTCTTCCCACCTTCTCAGATCAGGCTATACCATGCTGCCTTACCACCTGTAGCTGACACTGGAAGATAAGAAATATCTTGCTAATAGCACAGTGTTTGTGTCCCAAAAGTATGTAGTTGAAATATATAGAGCACCACACAGCTGGCATTATTAAATGAACTGTGATCAAATATGTAGAAGAACATGCCTTGCTGAGGAAGAAATAGCATGGCATCTGAAAATGGAGGCCCTGGTTAAGAAATCTTAAGAATTCTTTGAGAGTGTCACAAATGTAGATAGGGTGCGCTGGTCACATATTATACCCTTGAGCTTCCAAAAAAATCTTTTAACACAGTCCCTCACCAGTGGCCCTGTAATAAACTGACTTGAATTTATTTATTTATTTATTTATTTATTTATTTATTTATTTATTTGACTGAGACCTGGATAAGAGATGGCGAAACTGTCACCTTGAACCAGCTTACCCCACATGGGTTCTTGGTCTTTCACCAGTCATGAACCTATGGGCAGGGGGGGGTGTGGCTCTGCTTATCCATGAATTTTGTTCCTTCAGGTTGCTCCCCGCCCCAACAATCTCCAGCATTGAATGTGTAGGTCTAACTGATGCTGGCCCAGTCAGTGAAGAGCCTGGAAGTAACACTGGATACCTCCTTATCTATGGAGGCCCAGGTTGCTGCTGTTGTTTGTTATTATTGGTTAGTGTAAGAAATAGACTATGTTGTACTTTGTTGTATTGATAAAAACAACAAGGATCATATAAGTTACATTGAGCACCAGTGTATTATTCATTAGTAACTTTAAAGAAGAGTCTGTTTGTCCTGTAATAAACTGAACAGACATTTGATAAGTCCAGAATGCAACAGCGCAGGTTCTTACCCCATGGACAGCACACATTCAACCAGTGCTCTGCTAGCTGCACTGGCTCCAGGTTGAATACTGGATCAGATTCAAGGTTTTGGTACTTACCTTCAAGGCCCTAAATGGTCTAGGACCAACGTACCTACGGGGCTCCCTCTCCTGGTATACCCCCCAAAGAGCATTACACGCGGGAGAGAAGAACCTACAGACGATATCTGGACTGAAAGATATCTGGCTGTCCTCAACCAGAGCCAGGACTTTTTTGGCCCTGGATCTGACCTGGTGGAACTCTCTGCTAAATGACATTTGTGCCCTGCGGGACCTAATGCAGTTCTGCAGGGCCCATAAGGCAGAGATGTTCTGCGGGAGAGAAGAACCTACAGGTGATCCCTGGACTGAAAGATATCTGGCTGTCCTCAACCAGAGCCAGGGCTTTTTTGGCCCTGGATCTGACCTGGTGGAACTCTCTGCTAAATGACATTTGTGCCCTGCGGGACCTAATGCAGTTCTGCAGGGCCCATAAGGCAGAGATGTTCTGCAAGGCTTATGACTGAGGACAGCAATGGTGACCATCCATCTAGCTTGGCTTCTCCTTTTTCTCTCTGTCCCCCTCAAGGGGAAATTGATCCAATCTGATTTATTTGAGTCCCATCTGAAATTGCTTTTGTATTGCTTTACTGTTTTTATTGGTTTAATTGTTTAATGATTGTGTTTATTTAATCTGCTGTTCACTGTTCTGAGCCTTGTTCACAGGGGAGGGTGGTCTAGAAATCTAATTTATAAATAAATAAATAAATAAAGGTAGATCTGCCCAGGGTAGCACCAGTTTGGTATAGTGGTTAAGTGCGCGGACTCTAATCTGGGAGAACCGGCCTTCTGATTTCTTGGTTGCATTCTCCCTTTTGGTTGATGATTGAGCCAAGGAATAGAAAACCTTGAACAATTTTGATTTCTTCATCGTCCGTTGTGTAATTCCTCAGTAGCCAGTTGAAGGAGCAATAAAGTGACAAATGAAATTTATTGTAAAGTTAGTCCTTGACTAAATAAATGGTTAAATTATAGCAACTGATGCTAACAATTGTGTCATGATGTTGGGAGTGGCCTTATACAGTACATGCAATATTCAGTAAAATAAAGGCCTGTAGACTGGCTTCAGTTGCCCTTTCCTACTCCTGACTACACTCTT
>NW_015171512.1:695191-752378 GCF_001447785.1 Gekko japonicus | reverse complement strand
TTTCCATTAACTGTAGAATGTGGAGTTTGAAATAAAGGTGAGATGGAGAAATATTGTACTTGCCTAAGAAGTAGGAGTTTTCAAATGATTCTGCATAAAAGTGTGGCCAGACTACATTGGCTTTGATTTGTTTATTCATGCTTCAGATTGGCCTTGAGTCTACAGAAATCTCATGGGTGGGGTTCTCAGAAGGAAAATGAAACATATGGAAGGAGAATTATGTGCAGCGTGACTGCCAAAATGATTTTATGGAGAAAAGTCCTAAAGGGGGACTCATTTTCCTGGTAATCTTGAGGTTTAAGCCCCAGAATAGAAGCTAAGGATCGTGCTTAGATAACTGATTTTCCTCAACCACATTCTTTCCATAAGACTGATCAAAAGAAGGATCTTTTCACTGCAGTTTAATTCTTCACCACTTCTAAAAAAAACCACACATTAAAAACACTAAAACAATAAACACATTTGCCCCTCTGGAACATGTAAAAAAAAATCTTCACCGCTTCTGAGGTCCTTTGCGCTGTATTGTCTTTCCATCTCAGTCATTAATCCCTTTGATTGGCAATCACAAAAATGAAATGTTCCACAGCAGCTCACAGAGTGAAATCCTCTCTCTAGCTCATCTAGTGCATGTTTTTTACTTGCACATATTTGTATGCATCAGCTTCCTCCTCATTCCTATCTCCTTTTGCTGCTAACAGAGGTAACCAGTAAAACAGTAAATCGCCATGTACAATTACAATATTTGTTGGTTTTTATATGCAATGTTTAGAATTCAATTATTAACAAAACTACAATAACACTACAATATGCGATATAAAGCTTAGCAGTACATACAGAGTAATACAGTACTAGTTACAGACAAACGACGGAGTTCTAGTACACTATCCGTTTGCGTATCCTTCTTCAGGTTTGTCATTCTGTAATTATTTCTTCATTAGAATGAAGTGCTGCAAGCTGCAATGGAGTGTAATATGCTTAATAACCAAAAACATAAAAATTACTCTAATATATAGAGGAGCATTTTACATTTTATAAACTCACCCATATTTCAAAATGCTAATTCTTATACAATTTTTGATGTACGCTACCGCGCTTAGATTCTAGAAAAAAGCAGACAAGCACAATATGTATTTCACAATTCTCCAATGACAAAACCTACAAAAAAATTTTAAAAATAAAGATAACATTTTAAAATTACCAACCTGGTGACTGGGGAGCTCCTATAGCAAGCTCTAATGTGACTGGGTCTACAGCATATAATAATTGGCTAAGCTTCCCTCAGTGTGGCACAATGTCTCAATGGACAATTTGTAGGCTGCAACAGGTGTTCTGTTTTAAGATGGCATGTTCCTATCTTAAAGGTACCCTGACAATTTACAGAAAAGAACTCAAGTCTAATTCCTGATTTAATCCTGATGGAATCAGTGTGTGTAGCCTAAAGATAAATTCAGCTTCTCTTTGTAATAAAACCCGGGATATATCCACTTGATTATAGGACTGTGATCTGTAATGAAACAATACCATAAACTTCTTCTGGTTTGAAATGGGCAACCATTGGAGCAGACTCCACCTGGTTCCCACTCTCATATGGCTCGTGAACCCCTGATCTCCCAGTCATTCAAGGGCACATATCACATACATTTCAGTACCCAGATCATGTTTTTACTACAGCAAGATTGATATCTTGCCCTTCCTGGCAGGTAGAGCAAATGGTTATATCTTTTTGGATATGCATCTTGCTGACCTCTTGGTGAATTTTATGCCCCCCTTCCCTGGGAAAGCAAATGGCTCCCTGAGCTCCAGGAAACCCCTGGTGAGATAATTAAAATACATTTTTTTCAAAATTGTAGTTGTATTTAAATTTATAATTTTAAGACCAAAATAGAATAATAATAATTATTATTGTCATATGGCAGTGTGTTTAGTATAGCCAGGAGCTCCTAAGATTGCCTGGAAGCCAGAAGTTCTAGCTCTTTTAGTGTTATACCACACTAGGTGGTGAGCTAGACTAATTTTTAAGGCAAGAGCTGTTTCAGAGGTGGCTTGCCATTGGCTGCCACTGCATCACACCCCTGGTATTCCTTGGAGGTCACTTATCCAAATACTAGCCAGGGCCAACCCTGATTAGCTTCCAAGATCTGATGAGATCAGGCTAGCCTGGGCTATCCAGGTCAGGGTAACAAAGTGGAATATTTTGGTAGGCAGCAGTGTCCGTCCTGGTGTCCTGGACAGTTCTTGGTACTGCTGTGGTACAGTGCTACTAGATGGAATGTAGGGCAGGAGTTACCCGAATCAGTCCACCAGGAATACCCACTGCTGTTCTGAAGCTGATGTCTGCTTTCTGAGGCAGTCAAAGCTGGCTCTACAGCAACTCCTCCTGTGATTAGGAAGAGTCACTTCAAGAATGGTGGTGGATGCATCCACACTACCAGGACATTGCTGCTCCAATTAGGGAAGGGGTCACATTAATAAAGCTAGTAAATATCATAAGTAAAAAGCAAAGCCCATGGCAGTCACTGGAGTGGCCCCCCAAATGGCATGGGTCCTGGTGCAATTTCCTAAACTTTCCCTATAGACATATGACGCCAGTAATTTTCTCCATGAAGCTGCTTACACTGAGTCAGATAATTTGTCTATTGCAGTTGCTACTGTCTACCCTGACTGGTCGAGTCTTTCCTCAGGTAGAGGTCCTTCACATCACATGCTACCTGCTCCTTTTTAACTGGAGATACTGGGGACTGAAACTTGGACTTTCCACATGCAAAGCAGATCCTCTAACCTGAGGCATAGCCTATGTCAACATAAAGTTTTGGGGTAGCACTTTGCACTGGCATAATATGGTGGCTAAACCAGGGTTCAAGTCCCCATTCTGCTATGAAGCTCAATAGGTGACTTTGGGCCAGTCACTATCTCAGCCTAACCTGCCTCACAGGATGGTTGTATGGATAAAATGGAGAGAGGAAGAACATCTATGCCACCCCGATCACTTAGAGATAGAGTGGGATTAAAATGAAGCAGAGAGATGTGGGGGGGGGAAAATAATAGGATATGGTACGATTGCCAACTCCAGGTTGGGAAATTCCTGGAGATCTGGGGACAGAGTCTGGGAAAGGTGGAGTTTGGGAAGGTGAGGGAGCTGAGTAGGGACGTGATACCATAGACTCTGCCCTTAGAAGTGGATATTGTTGCCAGAGGAACTGGCCCCTGTAGTTGAGAGATCAGTTGTAATCCCAGGGGAGCTCCAGGCCCCACCTAGAGGTTGACAACTCTATCTGTGAGGTGCAAGTGGCTTACTGGATTGAGACAGCTTTGACACAGCGATTTCAAGTGGCTTCCACACAGCCAGTTAGCAATATGCTTTAGCTATTGTTTATTTAGAAAATGTATGATAGGCCTCCAGAGACCCACTCAAGGCAGCTCAAACAAACAATAAATCAGTAAAAACAATACAAGAACAATCAATATTAAAACTAACGATGAAAATAAACTGGGGCATAAAAACCACATCAAAAACATTCATCAGCCTGAAACGATATACATAAAACAGTCCTCAGGCTAGAAGCAGACCATAAATGCAGCTTTAAAAGATGTAAGGCTTGACTGCAGTGCTGAAATGCTGGCTAACATCAGAAGCACTTATGTGGGGGGGGGCATCTTGATATTTGGTTTTGTAGCTCCTCTTGCTAGAATTGCAGCCCCACTTACCCAATAGGGGCTACCTTCAGGGTCAAACAAAAACGATGAATAATCATGATTTGGGCTAAGTTGAACTTAGAGGACTTCCCCCCCCCCCGCGCAGTTCTTAGGGAGCATAAGCACCAAAGGTCTGTCTTCTTAGTCAAAGCAAATTTCATTTGGGGATTCAAAAGTATATCACAAGGAAAATGTGCTGCAGTTTCACTCAGCTGTACAAACAGGATTACATGAGTAATCTTCAAGTACTGTAAGGAAGAATCCTTTTAGCTTCCAATGAATTAGATACCAAGACGCTTTCAATTTGCTATCAAATTTGCGCTTCTTGTTCTAACCTCTCTAGTGCAAAACACCCTCCCGGCCCAACTCTGGACTCAAATCCGGCCCTAGGGCGTGTTGGCTCTCAAACGACCACAGACTTCTGTGCAGTTTTCAACCAACTGTGCACTTTTACCTCTCCATGCAACAGACACCCGTTTTTTTCTGCCTGCTGATTGCTTTACAGGGTCTTCCTTTTACACCCTATTGATAATGATCATCATCATCATTACCAACACACCCGGCACTTTACAGAGTTTTGTAAACACATAAATGGGAAAAGAGCCCATTCCATTTACAACTGAAATCCTTTGAATTGGCTCAGGCTGCAGCTGTGCAGTCCTGGGCCTGGGAAGGAAGGAAGCGCTAGATGGGATTAGGTAACAGCAAAGCTTACTAAGAAAACAGTCCACTGCAGCATTTCTTTCTGACAGAGCTGCCTGCTGAGCACTCCCAACAGCCTGAGTTCAAGACAAACTAGCTGACTGGGTGCTTCACCACATGACAAAGAAATCCCTGCATCTGGTAACTGAACATTGCAGGAAGAAGACAAGCCTACAGCCCTTGTCCTGAACATTCTGGCTATTTGTGGGTAGGGAGTTTCTGACATGGTGGAGAATTTGTTTGTCTAATCTGCCGCTTGAATTATGAGGTTGTAGAGCCTCATGAAATACGTGGGTCAGCCCATAAACAGAACCATTTCTAAATCCAGTGTTGTATTTGTGTGTCTCATAGGGTTTGCTTTCAGTTCGGCGCTCATAATCACTGACGTCCATATTCTGCTTTAAAATTAAAAGTCAAGAGTAGACATTTTAGCCTGTTCCCTAAAGACATTATGCACCTGCTTGCTACCACACAATCTAAATTTTAATTAGTGATTTGGCATGCTCTGGCTTTTTCAAACTAACAGTGTCTTTTATTTCTTCATTTGACAGACTCTTTACCCTTGGGAAAAGAAGGAGAGAGTCGTTTTCATATAAAGTAGAATAGTTTGGCAAATATATAATGCCCTGATTTGACTAATGTTGATAATTTAATGTATTTTTGATCCATTTGAAAGATAATCTATCAGATATACTGTAATTAAGTAGGAATATGCACTTATGTCTTCAAGTGATCAGGAAGACATAGGAAATTGAGAAACAGGCAAATATGTTACTTTGTGTCTATAATGACTACAGGTTGATGCCTTCCAGCTATTTGGTTCAACTATGCTACCTTGTTCGAATTGGAATAGAGAATTTTATTTGTTTTACACAAGGCTTTTTACTAGAAGCACAACAAGAAATTTATGTTCTGAAGCAAAGAATCCAGACTCAGCAGAGTAACAGTGAAATTCAAAGTAGAGTTACGTCTTTCTAAGCACACTGACTTCAATGGACTTAGGAGTGTGTAACGCTGCTTAGGATTGCAGTGTAAATGACACACCAAAAGCACATTTGCACTGATGTGTTTAATTCACACGTTTCCTGTGGAACTATTAGCAGTTTTGTGGGACTCAGAATATTTTTTGCAAGGGCTGCCAAAACTATAAAAATGAAGGTGAGACATGAACTAATGGAGGAAGGGGCATTAGACAAGGGCAGTACAATGGCCGAGAGACAAAACTGTTGGTTTATATACCTCCTTTCATTTTTAAAAGAAAAATGCAAAGAAGATAAATACAAATGGATGCAAACAGGCAGCTGGAAGGAGCCTGGCTCTCTCTCCTCCTGAGGAATGGTTGGCTGTTGAGATAGTCTGAGAAGGAGGGGCCAACTTCAAACTGGAGAGTCTTCCCCTTGCAAATCTCATATCACCTGTGAACCCCCATGATGACCTGGGACAAGTCACTAGCTCTTAGTCCCCCACCAGCAATACAGGGGTAGTAATACTTTATGGGGTTGTCATAATGATTATGGATAGTGTATATACAAAGCCCTTTGAACACCCAGAAAACACCCCATAAATGATGAGTGAGAAAGAGAAGGAGACTTATCAAGGCGCAGAAGTCTTTGATAAGAAAGCTTGTGGTTTCTGAACTTCTGAGGTTATATTTTCTTACAGAGTGGGGGAAGAAAAGAACAGTCAAGTTTTCCAGGTAGTCCACTTTGCTCCTGTTTCACTAAAGTTGTGTCTGTGTGTCTTTCATGTGGCTAAATATGAAAAAAATGAATAAAACCAAGGTCAAGTTCAGAAGAAAATCATTTAGATAATCTTCTGCATATCAACCAGCTTAGTTTTTGTAGCATTTCCAATAAATTAATCAGAGGCAGAGAATCCAAGAGAATTCCTTCTGCCTAGAATTCTGCTTTTCAGAAAGCATCATCCGCCCACATCTTCTGTAGGGTTACATCTCCATTGTCCTAGAACGCATCACTCCCACCTTTCCCAACACATTCCCATCTCTCCTTCATCTAGAGGTGGGGTTGTGGCTCAGTAATAAAGCATATGCTTGGCATGCAGAAGGTCCCAAGTCCAATCACTGCATTCCTCATCAAAAGGCTCTCAAATGGCTGGTGTGGGGAAGTCCTTTCTCTGCCTGAGACCCAGAAGAATTGTAGACACAATACTGACACCAATGGACCAAGGCAGCATCCTATCGTCATCTATCTTATAGTCAGCATTCTATTGTCATCTATACCAGGAAAGCTGCTTCGGCATGCGCTACCCGGTGTATAGTTTCAATGAGTCACTTTGCAATCCTAAGAATATTTTCGTGATAGTAAGGCACCCTGAATACACTTCAGTGAGATTCTGAGTAGATGCATTTAGGATTGCAATGTCAATCTAATATAGCAGTCCATGGATGAGAAATGATAAAAAACTGGAGTAATTAGGTTGCTAAATTACACTGTTTCAGCCTTGCCATAATATCTACAGCTATCTATATAGCAAGCAACCAGGTTGATGAATCAGTTCATTGACAGATCTTACAGAGAAGAATGAGGTATGCATTTCAGGAGAAATGACACTGCTTGGATACCTGTTTGGGAAAAGCTTGTGTGTGTGAGTGTCCTTTCCATCTTTTTAGAACTTCTCCTTGAAGGAACAAAGTTTGAGTCCAACAAAATTTTATTCAGGGGATGAGCTTTTGTGTGCATGCACACTTCCTCAGATACATTGAAATGGAAGGTCCAACTTTGTTCTGCTGCTTCAGACCAGCATGGATTCTCCTTGAAGGGACATTATGAAACCAAAAGGGTATCTGATGCATCCCCAAGAACTGGATACTTTGTATGGTCAATCTAGAGATGTTTCAACCACAATTTTTTGTGCAGTGTCAGAAATACCATGAAGTAATTAGTTGCTATACATACACTCAGGTTTTTGAGCTATGTGTATTTCCGAGACTTTGTGACCCGTTTCTGTTCTGCGTATCCTACTGTCTCCAGTGAGAATTTTTGAACTCTACTTTTTTTCAGTCAAGTGTTAACCTGGCAAATGAGTCATTTGCAAATCCAGCTGCACATCTGCAAATATCAAGTGTCAATGAACAAGCGGGAGGACTTACTTTGTATTCAGATGGTTTCACTTAGGAACCAAAGGGTCAGGGGTCACAGCATGACCTCATCAAATTAGGCTCAATGGAGAGAAGTGCTTAGCACAACAAAAGGAAGTAATCTGAAGGACATTAAATGCAAATGAGAGTGCCATGTGCAAACTTCAAAAAACACCTGATACAAGAAAACACTGTTAGGGTGGGGGGTAGAGATGAAGTTTCAGATTTTGACAGTGTTGCCAATCTTGAAATCAATTTTATCTGCTGCAATCTCCCTGGTATACAAATGCTTATACTTCACTTATGTTTCCAGTTTTCTATTATTCCCTGGAGGGATTAAGTTGGATCAGAGTTGAACTTTTGTGGCTACTCCCATCTCCTTTAGTGGTTTGGATACCAAACAACTCTGGCCAAAGGAGTAATTTGCTTTGGAATATGAAACAATCATTCATTTTTAATCCAAGTTCACAAGGTTAAAGCTGCCTTAGGCCTCCAGTTGGGCTGTTGCTACTAATATTTGTCTGAGAGAGGTGGGATCATTTTAAAGAACTGGGGCTTACGGTTAAGTAAGCATGCATAGGATTGCACTGGAAAGTCTATTTTCAAGATAGAGACGAATTCCAGGGCATGGGAAGTATGTTCTGTGCTAGCCCTGCAAGTGTGATCTGGCGATTCAAACTAGCACTACCATACTCTTGTGCAGTTGTCACTCAACTCAAAGTCAAATTTATTTGCTTCACATCATTCATCATCTCAAAAATGGGGGAGGAGAATTGTACTATATAAAATCATCTGACAAAACACCGTGCTACAGTTTATCATCATTGGTCTGCCATGTATCATACCACATTTTGAAAGAAAAATCCATAGCTAATTGGATTGAACAGCTGGAACAAACATGGGGACCTTATATGTTACCTATTTATCGGATATGTTTTTTCCAGCATCATTTAAAAATGAAAATACCGTCAAGAATTTCCTTTAAAAAATATTTCCTTAGGGAACACATCGAAAAAGCTGTACAATACCTAGTGTACAATATCCTATACTTCTCCCAGGGTACAAAGATATAAATGACAATTAGCAAGAATGTTGGCATATCTCTCCTTTAAATATGCCGAAGGCATCATTTGAAATTGCAGAGCTGTGAATGCTTTCCTCACAGCAATGACAGATAACTCTGTCGAATAATCAAAGAAGCCGAATCTTATCTTGAGGAGGAGGTAAAATGTATATTGTGTGTATACCATAAGTCTATCATAAAATCTAGCTTTTTACACTTGAATTTAGCCAAAAAGCCAAGAAGTGATGGAGTTCTTTTCACAGGGATTTTAGGGTTTGGGTAAATATGCTCACCTTGTACTTATTATGTATACTATTTTCATTATATATATATATATATATATCTTTTTATTGTTTTGAGTAAATATTTATTACATCATAAAATATTTTTTAAAACCCTTTGACTTCCCCTTTAATGCACTGCCTAAACTCACAGGGTAAAAACAGGTTTTGTGCTGATGAGATCCATTTTATTTTGTTAATTCACCAAGAGATGAGATGGGTCCACACCAATGTTCCCTCTAAGCTGGGGAGTCTTGTGAGCAAAAACTCTGCTTTGTGAGCTACTGGCATTAAAGTTGTGAGCGAGCGATTGGGCTGCCGTATCAATCAGTTTGCCCTGGAGCCCTCCTTCCTGAGTTCAGACTAAAATGTGTGAGCCGGAGGCTGAAAAACTGTGAGCTGGCTCACACTGACTCAGCTTAGAGGGAACACTGGTCCACACCCACTCTGACTGAGTTGTACACCCACTCTGAATGGGTCTTTTACTTCTTTGATTGGATCTTTAAAAAATATCTGTGCTCTACAGTGCACCATAACACACCTATGTCCTGGGAAACCAGGACTTCTGACCTCTTTTCTAACAGCTCCTGACTCACCATACTTCTGTTTGGATCCCTTGGACCTTTGGCTGGTGGGTGGCAGAGGCCAGAGGGCTATTACCCTGATCTCTGCAGTGTCAAGGTAACTCATTATGATACTAGGATCAAATTACAATTAATTATGACTGAGGGATTGAACTGTAGAGATGATAGAATCTGAGTGATGGATTTTCATTTATTGTTAAAGTGCAGTTGCCAGATATGGTAATTTGACTGATATAGAAGCAATCTCAAGAAATCATTTTGGAGGGACTCCAATTTTTCTTGTAAGCTGGGGCCAGTTGACATTAGCTATAGCATAAGCATTGGAAGACTGTTCTACTTAGCAACGTTTGTTGGGTCCCAAGTGCAGCAGCCAGACTCTTTGCTGGGAGTATATAACTAGGTCTGAAAGAACTGGATTGCCAATATATTTCCATGTGAAATTTATGGCAGTCAGGGGATTTGCCTTTAAAGCCCCATATGGGTGAATCTGCAATAACTGGGGTACTTTCTCCTTCTCCCATATATACTCCACGGTATGTTGAGGTACAGTGGTGCAGTTTCCTTAGCCATCTGAGAGATTTGATTGTCCTAATAAATCATTCTGAGTAGGTAGCCTTGCTGCAAACTTTATTTATTTAATACATTTGTATGCCACCTCTCCAAGAAACCTGATCAAAATGGCTTCCAACATGAAACATAATAAAACTAAATTTTAATTAAAATCCAGCATTATAGACCAAGACTCAGTGTAAAAAACTTTATAAAGAAAAGCTATGTCAGCTGAATATTTTGTGTTCATCATGATCACTTCTGAGCCAGGCTTTGGAGTGAGTCACTTGTGCCTTGGACAATTGTTGAACAGCTTTGAGAGCCAATTTGGTGTAGTGGTTAAGTGCGCAGACTCTAATCTGGAAGAACCAGGTTTGATTCCCCACTCCTTCACTTGCACCTGGCTGGATTACCTTGGGCAAGCCGTAGTTCTGATAAGAGCTGTTCTTGAAAAAGAGCAGTTTCTGTTGTTATGTCTTTGGATGCTGCCTGACGCCAGCCAGAGGCAGCTAGAGCTTCAGTCCAGAAGACAATAGGGACTAGGCTCCTGAACTACTAGTAAGGAGCCAATAGGCACATTGTTGGGAAGTTCAAACCCTCCAATAGGACCTAGGGGTGTCCCTCCACAATTGTATAAAGTTGGCCATCCGGCCGTTAGTTTTTGTTCCATGTGTTAAGTACCAATAAATGCATCTTATCGGATGTCGTGGTCCATGTCCTGATGTATTGAACCCAGTACTTTTCATCTGTCAAGAGCTCTCTCAGCCCCACCTACCTCACAGGGTGTCTGTTGTGGGGAGGGGAAGGGAAAGGAGTTTGTAAGCCGCTCTGAGACACCTTTGGGTAGTGAAGGGCAGGGTATAACTCCAATCTCTTCTTCTTCTTCTTCTTCTTCTTCTTCTTCTTCTTCTTCTTCTTCTTCTTCTTCTTCTTCTTCTTCTTCTTGTCTGGACAATAGCTGTTGCAGATGAATTTCATTTATTTCTGCCTTGCAAGCTTCTTTTGCATTGGCACAGTAGGCAAAATCAATTCCCCCTCAGCATTATGGATGGAAAGCTCAGTTACTGATGGAGGAGATAGGAATACTACAATAGCCACAAGGCTGCACCAAAATGCACATGACCCAAATAAATTCTGTAATAACACAGACTTGAACAAACACCAATCTGTAGAATGTCTTTAAAAATAGTGTTTGTTTATAATCATTGACTGACCAATTAATTTTTGCTCCACAGTTTTTTTATATGATTGACTACCAAGCAGTAAAGAGCTAGGACAGGGCTGTGGGAAAGAAGGAAACCAGGGCCCCGGTCACACGGGCCGGAAAATGCGGGGGGGGGAGCGTGGCTGTTTGCCCCGGAGAAAAATAACGTGTGGCCGCCCGATCACACGTCCCATCGAGGTCCTGTGGTTAGGGAGTGAGGTGCTGATCACACGGCTATCCTGCAGTGCGGCAAAGAAGCAGTGCGGCACTATCACACCAGCAATTGCTAGGCGCCGCTTCCGAGGCAAACGGGAATATTTTTTTCACCAAAAGGTGAGCATGAGCATGATCGTTTGTGCGCATCCTGTGAAGACTTAAAAAAAAAATCTAACCGGTTTGCAATGAGACTAGGACAAGACGCGATCAGATGCCCGCCCTTGCCCCACATTTTCCGGAAACTAGTACATCGTAAGTACTAGTTTTTTACTTTGTATCTTCAACACGAAGCCATGGGCACACTTTCCAGATGTTGCTGTGTGATCGTGCCCGGAAAATCCACCTCTCATCCGTATCTTTAGCGCGGCAAATGCTCCGTGTGAACGGGGCCCAGGATTCCCATCAGGCACTTGAGAATATGCATGTGTGAAATAGTATGACTGTATGAATGTGCAAAAAGTACCCTGATAGGTTTGAACTGTTTCCAAGGAATCAAACAGCCTGTTGGAAAAAACAGCTCTCTGGTTGCAGTTGGTGAACAGAACGTGAAATAAACTGAGAGGTGTTTACTCATCTCTGCTGCGGTAACCCCTTATCCATCGAACAAGAAGCAATGGCAGCAGCTACCACCACCACTGCACAGAGAAAGGACCAGGAAATCAAGGGGCGGGGGTTCCTCCTAGTTGCCTTCATGGTTTACTCATCCAAACAAGACAGGAGGGGCAGTCACGGCCAGCGTTCCCTCTAAGCTAAGTTATTGTGAGCTAGCTCACATTTTTTTAGCCTCCAGCTCACAGATTTTTGTCTTAGCTCAGAAAGGATGGCTCCAGAGCAAACTAATTTATGCAGCAGCCAAATTGCTCACTCACAACTTTAATACCGGTAGCTCGCAAAGTAGAATTTTTGCTCACAAGACTCCACGGCTTAGAGGGAACATTGGTCATGGCACTACCACACAGTACATGAGTACAGGTAGCAGCCACTGCTGCTATTGTGCCATGCCATGTGAAGACTGGGCAAAAGATCCTCATGAGGCTCATAGGCCTCAGAAACCATCCAACAATCCTAACCCCTGATGCAAACCCTAGCTAGTTCTCCTAGAACTAAAACCTTTTTGTTTAGGCAAGTATTTAGTTCTTACTTACCTTAAGAAACTCTGGAGTATTTTATTTCTGCTGCTGCATTTACTGGACTGTAGGATAAATGGTTTATGTTCAGTGGGCATTTATGTAGAAACCAGTTTTATGATTTAATTGTACCTTGGAGAACTTAATAATACTTTTTATAAATAAATAAATACATTCCATCTGGAATTTGTAGGCTTTGGACTTAAAGCAGTGAAAAAGTGGGGAGTGCCTGATTACTGTGCCTGAATATTGAGGATACACCCATCACTGAGCAATCTCAAGCAATCCACCAAATTTATACAGTCCATTTGTGGCTATTACTCAGGTAAACTAAAGGGAAACTCCACATTCAGAGGCTGTCTGAATCCCAGTGCCAGGAGGCAACATCAAGGGAATGCTTTGGCCTCCAAGCTGTGTTGGCCCTCCAGGGCAAATAACCACTGTGTAAATCAGGATACTGAACTAGATGAACTACTGGCATAGTTCATCAAGGCCCTTCTTATGTTCTTATAATCTAAATTTAAATCTTATAGGGTCAGTAAATGCAAAATCAGCAAAATGATTTAGTTCCAGTGACTGTGAACCAAGTTTGACCATTTCACTGAAAAATAAGTATAATTTCAGATATCTTTAGTGTATATCACTTTTGACTATCAAGACAGTTTCTAAGGATAATTTAATCTTTTGTTAACAAGCATATCCTGTGAGGTGTTTTCTCTGCCCAATTTTTTTGGCCAAATAGTCAAAATAATTGTAGGGCATTGAAAGTTTTGTTATAACAAAACTGGGCTATTTAAAGAAGATGCAGATCAGTTTGGCCTCATATATAAGTCTGTTTTCCAGATGCTTCAGCTGCAGGAATGGAATGTAGAGATGGCAGTGCCACTAAAATGATAGCCTTCAGCTTCACAAAAGGATGGAAAATAAATGCATAACCATTGCTATCAGTGTTGCAGGATGGATTCATACATCCAAAATTTGTTGCATAAGATGACATTTTCAGTCATCTCACACTGAGAGCCATGATGAATTGGATCATGTGAAGGGTCCAATATTTGTTGGGATCACAGGTCAAGACTGAACATACCCCCAACTGTTATCATAACACACATGCTGGGAACTTTTATGCATTGTTAGTGGGGGAGCATCTTTCTGAGACTTGCTCTGGAGTAGCTATCATGACGTCATTTGGGTTCTCTGATTCTGACACATGTTGAAGTCTCAGCTACTCTCAGACTGGCCATTTAGACTGGGGTATATGTACTGTCAATATACCATAATACAAGACAGCACAAATATAACACAAACCAACATCTCTAGTGGGGTTGCTGTTTGAATTTAATAGATCTGTATTTAATTTGATTGTTTTGTATTTTGACAAGAGTTTGATGATTTTTTATAATTTTAAAAATTTGCCAGTCACTCTGGCTTTTTATAATTATGATAAATAGACCAATCTGTGATAGACTGAAAAAAATAATGTTAGAAAAGAGGAGACATTCATTTCTTTAAGCCATCCAGCCTGCCACTGGCCCTTGCAAAGGTAAACTTTGAGGAAGGGAGAAATGAAAGAAACTATGGAAAAGGAGGAGCTCTCCTGAGCTTTGTTTTTCCAAACATTCTCAGAAAAGCACAAGAGCTAAGCAAGATGGAGGGGGGATATTATGCATCACTAATGGTACTTAGGAAGAAAAAGGATGAAAAAATAGCCAGTAACAGAAAGACCAGCAAAGAAAAGAAAAGAAAAAGAAGACCATATCAATATATCTAATTCTCAGTGGGACCCCATCTGTGGACACTTATCGAGAGATAAGGGACATGGACAGACATAACAAATAGTTCAACAAACCTGAAAAAACACCAGGTTTGCAGAAAAATCTGATTTAAAAAAATAGAGAGGGGTTAAAAATCTCCAAATGATAAAAGGATTTTAAGAAAAGGGTTTTAAAACTGTAGTTTTAAGAAATGGATGCCCTCAGAACCATTGCTAAGCAACCATGTCAGTACTGACAATCTTTAAGCCTTGGTTTATGTTAGTAAATGTAGGGGAAAGGGGTAGGGCAGATAAAGGTAGGTTGATTGGTGAGTGGGAAGCAGAAGGAAGCAGGAAAAGCAGAGAGGCTATGGAGGTTTCAGGGAAGGGATGGCGGAAATAGTAAGGGAGAGGGAAAATGAAATGCCGCCCCTCTTCCACATGGGTCCTCTGCTTATCATCAATATATCAAATTCTCAACATGGCCAAATATGTGGATACTAAAATCCAGAGACTGGAACTGTAAAGAGGGATCTTTCTGAAAACTTGAAAGAAGGCCAAAGTTTAAAGAAAAATCTGAAATCTTAAAAAAAAATACATTGAAGGGTTAGAACCCTCCAAATTAATAGTGTCTGTAGTTGCTGATAAGACACCAGGAAGATGATAAGACATCAGGAAGCAATGAAACCATAACACAGCTATCAAGTGATCTGGTCAAATGCAGATTACAGAGTGTCTTCCTTCTCTTATGATGTATGATGGAAGTTACCTTCTCTCCATGGAGAGATAAGATAGAACTACCCGTTGCTCATAAGCAGACATATAAATAGTAATTGCAGGTAGCAAGAAATGGTTGAGAAGATTCAACTCACATCTGGCTGCAAGATGCTTTGAGCAGTGTGCTGGACAAAGGCGCTTGGTCCAAAAAGGTCACAGCAGGTTCATTTGCACTGCCAAGAGTGAAAAACGGAGTAAACGTCAATAAAATGGTCTCATGGATTCTAGTTTACTCAAGGAAGGAGAAAATGTAATTGTTTATTGGAGGGGTTGGTCTCATATTTTCTTGGTCATGGGAAGGTTAGTGAGACTAAAATCCAAGGACTTGCTAAATTAAGTTGAAAGGAAGGTTAAATAATATAACTCACATTAGAAAAACAACCATCTGAATGGAGCTGTATAAGACTGTTGAAACCTTAGATGTGGCTAAGCAAATAAAGCAGGAGTGATTCATTTATCTTGAGATTAAATGTGAAAAGATGCTCTTAGGTATGGATAAAGGGTAGACATGGTAAAGATGTAAGGTTGGTGTCTGCTCCTGTATTACTGATCTACAAACTCATGTCTGCTGGTATTACTATTAGGTGGAAATAGACATGTGGATAGTTACTCAAATCAAGATACATGTTTAGGGAAATCACTTGTTTAAAGAAATATTTTACAATTATTTGTTTGAGTTCTGGGAGTTAATTGTATGAATTAATGACTTCATTGATTAAATTAGCATATTAGATAATATCATTAAAAATAGCTGATGAACGCAGGTGTTGCAGCAGACATCTCAGAAATGACATTCCCTTCTCTGAAGAAGTGAAAGGGAGATCTTTTAAGATTGCACTTGCCCTCTCCAGTTTTTATTAAATTGTCAATCAAAAATGTTAATCAATTAATTTAACTGATCATGTGATTATAATTTACAAATCTAACAGTTTTTTTCCTGGTGTAAAATCATAATCCATTGTTATGACTTACTCTTTTTACAAAGTTGCCTTTCTTAAACTAATATGATGATTATGCCATGAAAGGGGCAATTATGCAAAGGTAAAGCTGTGCTGCTGTCATTCTAGTTGTGGAAATCATTGATAATATGAACCATTCCTTAGAATATTAAAAGGATCAGACAGTTAAAATAATAGTATTTTAAAATATTTAATCATTTCAAATAATATCAGCATACATATAGTTTATCTGTAAACATACACCCCCACCAGTTTCCTTTCTTTGATATGTATTAATGAAAAAAATTACTCTTTCAATGAAAAAATTCAGTTTAGAAGCACTGGAGTGGATTCTGCACATTCATTCCACAAAGGCCAATGATTTAATCCATTGCAAGAAAACTTCCAGTCCGTCAAGAGTTTGGGAATGATTTCGGATGCTTCCTTGAATATGGAGGCCCAAGTCATGCATATTGCCAGGCTGGCATTTTTCCATCTGCACCAGGCTCAGCAATTGGCCCCTTTCCTGTTGCACGGTAATCCTAGCCACGGTAATCCATACAATGGTCACCTCCAGACTAGGCTACTGTAACTTGCTTAACACTGGCCTGCCCTTGAGACGTACCCAGAAGCTCCAGCTGATCCACAACACAGTGGCAAAAGTCCTGACAAGAACATCATGGACGGCACATATACAACCGTGCTGCACCAGCAATGCTCCCTCTAAGCCGTGGAGTCTTGTGAGCAAAAGTTCTACTTTGTGAGCTACTGGCATTAAAGTTGTGAGCGAGTCATTTGGCCACTGCATAAATTAGTTTGCTCTGGAGCCATCCTTCCTGAGCTAAGGAAAAAATGTGTGAGCCGGAGGCTAAAAAACTGTGAGCTAGCTCACACTAACTCAGCTTAGAGGGAACACTGTGCACCAGCTGCACTGGCTTCCAGTGGAATACTGAGTCAAGGTCAAGGTTCTGGTGTTGACCTTCAAGGCCTTGAGTGGTCAAGGACCGACCTATCTGCAGAACCATCCCCTCCAGTATGTCCTAGGAAAAATGTTACACTCCTTGGATAGCAATCTACTGGTAATCCCTGGCCCAAACATATCCGGCTGTCCTCGACCAGGGCCAGGGCCTTTTTGGTCCTGGCCCCAACCTGATGGAACTCTCTGCTGAATACCATCAAGGCCCTGTGGGATCTCATGCAATTTGGCAGGGCCTGTAAGGAAGAGATGTACCACTGGCTTTTGGTTGAGGACAGCAATGGTTTCCATTCCGGCTGGCACCCTCTCCTCCTCTCCAGACAGCTCTGTTTTTCTTCCCCCCACCCATGAGGTGGCCATAGTCCAGAATGAGAAGAAATCGTGAAACTTCACCATCTGATTCTTTTAGATTTGCTGTACCAGTATTGTTTTTATATTTTATTGTATGGTTTTGTTTTTATTAAATGTTGCACATTGCCCAGAGCCCTGTTCTTGTTGTTATTTCTATTTTAAAAAAGAAGGTTGGAGGAAGAACTTTGTGTCAGATTCCTCTCAGGAGAGGAAAGTAATGCCTTTAGCAGAACAGATATGTTGAATCCAGCCCACAGAGGTTTCCCCCCCAGTTTGCTGTCTCCAAAGCACCATCCTTTTCTTTATAGTTAATGAAGACTGAATTCGCCTTTAAAATAAAAAGGATCAACTGTGCAATCCTAAGAACACTTTCCCAGGGTGAATAGACTTGAGAAAGATTCTGAGTAGACTTGCTTAGAATGGCACTGCAAATGTACCAGTGTTTCAAAATATGCTTGGAAGTTGAGGTAGTTTACTAGTACTAATGATGAAGAAAATAGTAATTTAACTGTAACATCAGGTAAGAATTAAAACTGGTGTTAAAACTAAAATTGCATCAAATGACATTACTGCATCTCTAGAAGTATGCAAGAAAAAATGATAACTTGTACCATTTATTACAAAATGAAAAAAGCACTACTGTTGAATAATAATACAGTACTTCTGGGGTTTTTTCTTAGTACCATCTTCAGGTGACACTTCATTTAATAATACAAAAGGCTCAGATCTACTACCTCTAAAATTTCCCTTAAAGCCGTGTGTGATGCACTTTCATCACCTGAATTTATGAGAATATCAATCCAGATAATTTATGAGTTTTAATTTAAAGCATGTGTTTCCAATAAAAATTATTAAACCTTTTCTTCAACCACCACACACATCTAAGCATTTGTTCATGATAAATTGTATTTGATATTAGAGTTGTTGACTAGCTTGCCTTGACTATAGTTTTTCTGCACATGCTGTCTTGTGTCATAATGGGAAATGTTCCAAAGCAATAATGTTTGGGTATTTCACCTAATAGAGCTGAGCTGGGTTGCATCAGAGTCAGTCTGGCCAACAGCAAGAACAGTCCACTTCTTTGCTTAATCTTTATCATCATCACCCTCATTTCTGTTTCCATCTCCTCCATGATTTTGGTTTGAGGAAGAAGATCAGCAAGAATACAGCAGAGATTTTATTTCTGGCCTGGCCGGAAGGGCGGGGTAATTTTTTTTATAAATAAATATAGAAATGTAGACATTGTCTTCTGCATGTTCAGTGGCTGTGATAAATCCACAAGGCTCCTCAACCAACATGTTTCACCGCTAAAAGGACACAACATTAAAATGAAGGGAACAATGTGCATGTGAGGGACTTGCTTTGCACATCAGGATTCACACATGGTCTAACGTGACAAATAGTATATGTATAAATCACGTTATAAAATGTGATTGACCAACAGTGATTCTGTGATCACTACAAATAATGTTACCCTGTTCACAATGCCCATTTTCTTATGAAAACACCCTTGGATTGTTGATTTGTTTGCAATTTTAAGTGAGCAGTACATGTGCACTGTTGATTTAATCCATAATCACATGAGCTGTCAGCTGGTGGGTGTTATTAGCGCATGCACAAAACTTATTAGATTTCTGGGGCTGATGGAAATTGTAGTTTTATCAGTTTTTCAATTTAAGTTTAGGAATTTGCAAGCAACCCAGGCAGGAAGTCATGCAGGAAAAGATTGGGGAGAATAATTTATAGAACAGGTGTGCCCTGGTCAGAGCCTATTCCCTCTTTAAAGAGCTATTCCCTCTTCATTGCTTCTACCCATTTGGAAAGTTTTGTGGCTTGGGCTGGGGACTGGTGAGCATCTCTGTCTGTGTGAGCATATGTACACATTGTGCAACAATCTCATAGAAAACTAAAATCTTGTCAAACTCTTTTGAGTATTTGATGGGGATGTTTGCAAAAGAATTCAAAAGTTGTTTTTTTTGGGGGGGTTCAGCCGCGGGGGTTGTCAATCACTAGGAAATAAAGAGGTTGAATGTATTAACACTTTACTTCTGTGCAGGATACTTGGGCTCCCCAATTCTGTTGCTTACTTCACTCTTTGCGCCGAGTTGGGTTTGCATCTTATTGAATCAAGGGCATGGTCTATTGTTATTAAGTTTAGGCTTCATCTCCATTTTAGCCCCCCTCCCAACAGTCTTATTGCTCTCCTCTCTGCAGACCCTTATACCTTGAATTGGTCTCAATTTACAGTGTCTAAAATCAAATCCATTGGTATTGATCTGGATTCTTTGGCCAATTCTGGGGGAATGGGACATTGAAGCTCAAGTAATTAGTGCTGGTAGTTCTGGAGTTTGTTCTCCACATTTTTTTGGTCTTTTCCCCACACAAGACTCCATGGCCCAGTATTTTTCTTATTTGGTAAATACTTTACACCACAGAGCTTATATGCTTGCTAGGTTCAATCTCTTCCCTTCAGCTTTTTTGGCAGGTAGATATAAGGGTATTCCTTATAAAGAAAGAGTTTGCACCTGTTTTTACAATGAACTTGACTCTGTGCAACATATTCTTTTTCGCTGTCTGCACTATGCTTTGCAACATCATTCTTTGATCTGTCCCCTTCTTTCTTATGTGAAATTCATGACTAATAATGACTTAGTTTGTCTGCTATCTGACAAATCTCCTGAAATTACTGCAGCTGTTGCTGAATTCTTATCATTTCTGTGGAAGCTAAGGGTTAGAGACTGTAATACTTAGAATGATCATTTTAATAGTTTGCACTAATAATTGTAAAATTAATTCTAGTATTGTTTTAACATCCATAATTAATTTTAGCCTGCAGTTGATCTTTATACTGAATACTACTTTACATAAATTTTCCTCTTATTATTGACCTTCAAAGTACATATACTGCCAATTCAGAATACCTTGTTCATTATATTGCACTAGCTGGCAGCAATTAATTTTAACAAAGATTCAAATTACAAATTATATATTATAGCTTTGTTAATTAAATCTTTGCTTGCAAGGTTGATCTTTTAAATCCAACATTTAATAGTTTGCAATATTGATTGTTCAATTAATTCTATTGTTGATTCAGCATTAGTTTAAAGTTCATTCTTCGTCTAATACCTTGGTACTATGCTAAGAGTTACTCAGACCATTTTCAACTTACCTGGAGGCTCCGTCACCCTCTGGAACGTGACTATTCTTACTACTCAGCGAGGCATGATGTCTTTACTCGTATTGACTACATATTGATTTCCTCTTTGTTATCACCTGTCCTACAATCAGCCAACATAGGCACACAACACTTAACGGATCATGCTTGGCTAAAATGCCACATCTCAGACTTTTCAAATGGAACTACAGACAAACAATAGGTGATGGACACTTCAATTTTATTCCACACACACATAAAGGAAAAATTGGAAAACAACATATGTCAGTTCCTGGAGGTCCACAAAGACTCTGAAGTGGATCCTGCTATCCAATGGGATGCATTGAAAGCGGTTATGCGAGGCTTTATCATTTCGGCAATGTCACATCTGAAAAGAGAAAGAAAAATTACGATCTGACACTTTAAACAAAATGTCAGTTTTGGAGCAAGAGCATAAGAAATCCAAGAAGAAGTCTACATATCTACAATTACAAGCGGAAAAGAAAGTGCTTGAATCAATAGAACTGAAGAAAATTCAAAAAAATCTATTAATTTTGAAAAACAATTTATGGATAAATCTGCAAAAAAACATGCAGCTCTTAGCATGGAGGGTGAAGGACAAAAAGAAAAAAGCAACTGTCACTGCTCTGAAGTCTGCAGTCAGTAAAATCTAGATTCTAGTCCGTCACTGAAGCATCTCTCAGCTGATCAAACTTATTTCCTGGAAGCGCCTATATCTCGGCAGGAACTGATAGATGTAATCAAAAGCACAAAGTTGAATAAGGCTCCAGGTATTGACAGATTGCCTGCAGAGTTTTATAAGTCTTTTCAATTTCCCTCTTAAATCATCTCATTGCACTTTGCAATAGAGCCATGCAAGGAGGGACAACTCCACCATCTTGGACTGAATCGTCGATTGTTGTAATTCCTAAAAAACATAAAGACCTGTCGGATCCCTCCTCCTATCATCCAATCACATTACTAAACAATGATGCTAAGTTATTCTCAGCTGTTTTAGCAACTCGTCTGAAAAAAATTGTTCCGGAGTTAATACATACAGATCAAACAGGTTTTATTCCAAATAGACAAATTACCGATAACATCCGGCGCACTCTTAATATAATTTCCTTTGGTAATAAAATCCTCACAAGACACAATGATCCTGGCCCTTGATTTTGAAAAGGCCTTCGACTCTGTTGAAATTTCATACTTACAGGCTCTCCTGAAAAAGATTGGCTTCATAAAAAACTTCTTAACTGCTCTCCAGTCCATATACCACCACCCCAAATCAAGAATCAGAGTCAACAACATGAAATCCTTCTTTTATCCCACTAGAGGTACTAGGCAAGGGTTCCTGCTCTCCCCGTTGATCTTCGCCCTGGTGATAGAACCTCTGGTGGAAGAGCTACAAAAGAACAAGGAGTTACTATCAGGGGAGTGGAGCACAAGTTAATGCTGTATGCGGATGACATGACCTTATATGTAACTGACCCTTTACACTCATTACCAGCAATCTCAAGAACAATCAATACATTTGGTAGCATATCGGGCCTACACCTGAACACAACTAAATCAGAGATATACCCTATTGTATTATCTACAGAAACTATGAAAGGGATTAAACAAATGTTCCGATATCAATGGATCAAGGATGAATGGAGACATCTAGGGATACATGTACCCTTTAAAATGAATAAATTGGCTGAATGCAATTTTCACTGGCTTTATAAAGATGTGCAAGGGGTAAAATATGAGATTGGAACAAACAACAATTATCTCTTGCTGACCGACTTCAATTGATACAAAGTTTATTGTTCCCATGCTTCCTCTTCTTCTTCAGAGCTTTACTGATATACATCACCGACAAAGACATTACAGTTTGACAACACTCTCTTTCTAGCTTCTTCTGGAACTCAAAGAAATCCAGGATTGATCGCCGTCTGTTGTACAGACCAACTTTATTGGGTGGTTTTGGTCTTCCATCGCTTCATCATTAATACCAGGCAGCTGCACTATCAAATATCACAACAATGTCACAGCAGACTTCACTCACAAATTGGATGAACATTGAACAGTCATATGTGTCACCATATACTCTTCAAGAAGTTTTATGGATGCCTCCACCAAGCAGACCAGTAACCTTAAGAAATAACTCCTTCCTGGCTTCAAACATTAAAATCTGGGATGTGAAGAAACAACTGTTAGCCCCCAAAATTTCTCCACTTATACCTTTCAGCCATGGTTCCCGCCAGGGTTGGAAGCGGGTGCCTTTGCGTCGTGGACAGCATCTGGCTTGAGAAGCCTACAGGACTTAACTGACAAAGGAAAGATTCTGTCAAAAACACAACTTGAGGATAAAATGCAAGCCACTGTTTCTTGGTTAAAATATTATCAAATCAGGAGTCTAATAGGTCAAGTGAAGGAAATGGGCTCCTTCACACGGCCCAAAACAAACTTTGAGCTGCTTCTCAGCAAATCAACATTTGGATCAAAAGGCCCACTCTCACTTCTCTATAGGATCATATGGGATACAGAAAAAAGCAAGATCCTACCCAACATTAAAGCTTGGAACAAAGATATGCAAGGTAATCTATCCATTCAGAAATGGTCTAGCATCTGGAGCTCCCAACCTAACAAATCGAGGATCTTCAATATAAGATTGCAATTTTTCAAAACTATAACCAGATGGTATCTCTCCCCAGCTAGGCTGCAACACATGTATCCACATAATAGCTCTAAGTGCTGGAAAGGTTGCAGTTCCACCAGTGACTTCTATCATTGCTGATGGTTTTGCTCAGTTTTACAAGGCTTCTGGTCCCAAGTTCTGGGAGAAATAAAGAAGATAACATCAGAAGACATTCCATTGGACCTGGCTATACTGCTACTTAACTCGACACACACCATTAATGACCAAGAAGTGAAGATTCCCAAGCTAGCCGCCACACTAATAGCCACAGTGCGGCTCTCCATTGCTGCCTCCTGGAAAAATCCTGATCCTCCATCCATTTCTCAATGGCGTAATAACTGTTGGGATCACTATGTGATGGACAAAGTGGCAGATACATCTGATGCACACACAAAAGAAAACATGGGGTCCCACTCTAGATTTGTTCACAAGTGGTTCCCGCTGTTAGCATATTTTGCAGAAAATGACGTACTACCAACACATCCCAGCTATGCAGAATGGCTACATATCTGAGGTTATACTCTTAAGTCTGAATACTGTTTTCTACTCTCTTCTTCTTCTCAATTTTGTGGTAACATAAAACAATGTTATAAGCTTATGATTCTGATAAGGATTCCCAATTGGTCTAATTGTATTCACTGTCGTTGATTTAGTTGAATACATTATAGTTTTTTTTATAGCCCCGGGAGGGGATTTTTTATTGTATTTTTATTCATACTACAAACTGTAACAGAAAAGGGGAGGGGTACTACATTTAAGGGGATAAAGAAAGATACCCACTACTACTAAAATCCCAAGAGAGGAGATCTTCTAACCAGCTTAAACAAATATTTAGTCTCCCTCCCATTAGTTTTACTATAAACTGAGTCAAATAAAGCATTAACTTTTCCAAATCTAAGTTTCACTGCCATACAGAAACACCCCAAAGCATCTCATCTACACATTTTTTTTAAAGGCACAATTCAGAGTCCTTCAGCCTTTACTTCTCTTTGCCTAATCTCTTCTGTAATTTATAAGGATATTTAGGGGCTGCCGCCCCTTCCTCTGAAAGAGAGTCCTCCCCGGAAGATTCTGAGTCCAGCTCGCCATTGGACTTGCTGTCCCTCCCTTTTCTTCTTTCTTCCTCTGGCTCACCCAACTGGACTCTTAAAAATTCCCGTGCTTTCTGAACAGAGTCAATCTTTTCATTTTTATCCTTGATCTTGAAGGTTACGCCTTCTGGAGTTAACCATCTATATCCAATTGCGTTTGTCTGAAGAAAAAGAATTAAATTTTTGTATTTCTTTCTCCTTTGTCTTATTTCAAATGGAATGTCTTTCAATGTTCTGATGGTAGTCTCCCCCACTTTCAGGGGTACTCCAGATACTGCTTTCAGGATTGCATCCCTCACATGCCTCTTCGAGAATCTCACCACAATTTCCCCAGGCAGATTATTTTTCTTTATATATCCAGAATATGACCTATAGGCCACATCTATATCGTTTAACAAGGATTCCGCCTTCATATCTGTCACTGGGGCCAATGTTTCACTCATTAATTCCTTCAGATTCTCTCCCTTAGTCTGTGGCATGCCCTGGAAACGGAGAATCATATTAGCCTTTTCCATTTGTAGTTAGTGTGTATCTATCTATCTATCTATCTATCTATCTATCTATCTATCTATCTATCTATCTATCTATCTATCTATCTATCTATCTATCTATCTATCTAATATTAAACTCATATGTGTGAGAGAGAAACCTTTAATGGCATAATAATATAACAAATCAGAAATTCAAAAAACCCTAAACACCAAGATAGATAGATAGATAGATAGATAGATAGATAGATAGATAGATAGATAGATAGATAGATAGATAGATAGATAGAGTAGCCTAATGTGATGACTGTTTGACAATGAGTCCTTACAAAAAGATTTAGAAGTATGGCCCTGTTGGGTGGAAAACTAAACAGATTGTTAAGTTCAAGTTTAGATTTGGTCCAGTTCTCTGATTTTGAATTATGCATTAGGTTTAAATTAATTGTTTTAATGATGTGTTCAAAATTAAAAACACAGTGTCTAGTTTTTGGCCAAGCATGGTGATAACGTTACATTTTCTGTCCTTAATGTATTGCTCACTTACATGCCAATAAAGGTAATTTGATTGGAATTGGTATTGCCCACCAGTGTTAGTGGTTGCCCCTGTGTTAGGAAAAAAGAAAAAGTTCTCTCCATCTACATATTTTATCCCATGCATAGTTTTATACACTTCCATCATGGTCTGCAGTAATCATTTATCTAAACTATTAACTCCCAGACTCTTTAGCCTTTCCTCAGAGGAAAGGTGTCCCATTAATCACCTTAATTGCCTTCTTCTTTTCCAGGCTGCGATATCTTTTTTGAGACATGGCAACCAGAACTGTACACAGTGGACTTGTGCATGGCTGTGTGTTTGATTTCTTTCATTTTTGATATTAATCTCAAAAGAGAGTGGGTGTTTCTTATGGTTTTATGGTTTTATTGACATTTCCTCTGTGATCCTTCCTGACCAATGTTTTAGTTGCTGTTTTTATGTCCCTGTACATATTTTAGCTCTGTGTTTAATTGTTTTAATGATGTGTGCTTGGGGGGAGAGGAGTTTAATGGTTTTAAAATGTGATTTTATCATGTATGTTTGATATGCCAATAAAGGCTGTCTGTCTGTCTGTCATGTATGTTTTAATTTGTCAGCTGCCTTGGTGGCCCTTGTGAAGGCAGAAAGACAAGATATAAATTTTGTAAAATGAAGCAAATAATAAATATTGCATTATTGTTCCTTTCATTATTATTGTTTCATTTTCATAATTCAATGTCATTATTATTTCCCACTAGTTTCAATGGAAGACCCCTTTGAGTCTGCATGGTTTACTATTCCAGTTGGACAAAACTCAGGGGATTATAATATTTCCTGAGGACATTCATATTGTCGTGTTTTAGAAACAAATGAAAATCACCCATGTTTAACATGAAAGTCTATGGGAGAATTGATAAGGAAGATTCCAAGCAGTAACACAGATAGCACTGCAGCTGGTTAGCTTGAAGAACAGTAGCACAAAGAAGAGAGACTGACTAGGCAAGGACATTTGGTGGCATAAGGAGGGCAAGGCTTCTGGGCAGGAATACAGCTGGAGGAGGATCTTGAAGTAGATTTCTTTGGATGCGAGATAAAGTTTGGAGAGCAACAGGCAAGCAGGGGAGTGCAAACTGCAAGGGGAAAACTGGCACAGCAAGGTAAGCATTGTAAGGAGACAAGAAGGCAAAGTCCCACTTTATATTCTCATGGAAGGAGAGCAGAAGGCACAAGTCCCACCCCATATGCTTCATATTTGGAATACCTTATGCATATAGGTAATCCTAATGGTTACAGCTTGCAGTTAGTCAAGAAAGCCCAAAACCTCCCCCCCCTTGTTGGGCGGTGCGCACTCGGCGGCCTGATGCCAGTAGAAGTTACTTGCCAGCCTCCAGGACTATTTCAGCCACACCAACCTTTCCAGCCACACTCCAGCAGTCAGCAGCACATCCAGCCTATATAGTACCACGCCACACAGTTCTTTGTGGTGAACTATATACAGTTTATTCACAGAATATACAACGCTCCGTCAAAGTGCTTCGCCAAACACCGTGATTCACAAAAGGAATAGTTTGGACTGCACTTGTCCACTTATATACATATTTACAACCAATCAAGGAACAGTGTGATCCCTCTATGCCTTTATTTATAAAAATGCTGGCTGCCTGGTAAAAGAGCTCAGAGACTGCAATATTGGGGGGGGGACAAAACAATATGAAATAAAATCATGTCCCCCCCTTATAAACTATTTAAATGGGGAATTTGTTACATTTTCATATTGATTATGATAACTACAAAACATCCAATTTTTACATTTTTTGTAATTAATAACAAAAGAAATGCACAAGTTTCCATCTTTTTCTCCAGTCGCCCAGCCTATTGGATCACCATTATCCACATCCTTGTTAACCCTCTCAAGGAACTGAGGGTTGGTTAGGCAGGATTTCCCTTTGTGGAAGCCTTGCTAATTTTCCATATCCAGCCTTGTTCTTCGAGGTACTTAATTACGTTGTTAATAATAGTTTCTACTAATTTACTCAGTACTCCCTTTTCTCTTTGCATGTTTGTTCATGTTCAAAGAATGTGGAAATGTCAAGGCAATTCATGTAACATATAAATATTTCCAATAAAATCTTCATAGAATTTTTTTACTGCTCCTGCAACATCTTGCAAGTCAAAGTTTTTCGGATCCTTCATAAACTTGTTCTGCATTGATTTCAGTAGCTGATGAAAGAGTCTAGCTATCATTACAGCCAGTCTTAAATTATAGAGTATGGTATACCTGAAAAAAGTAAGAGTCTGGATTAATATGCAAAACAAGTACTGGGAAAGAGGAAACGAAAATACCCTATTTTGGAGTATGCCAGGGTGAAAGAGGCAAAAGGTTTCGTTGTATCTTACTTTTCTATCAGCAGCAAGAAACGGGAAATCTAATTAGATTTCAAAACCTATTTTGTCAGGCTTTTTCTCAGGCTGGGTCTGGAGCCCAGTGGGCATGCATGTTTAAAAGGTAAAGGTTCCCTTGCTCGAAAGCCAGTCGAATCCGACTCTAGGGTTGCAGTGCTCATCTCCGTTTCAAAGCCAAAGAGCCAGCACTGTCCGAAGACATTTCCGTGGTCATGTGGATGGCATGACTAAACACCAAGGCGCATGGAACGCTGTGACCTTCCCACTGAAGTGGTCCCTATTTATCTACTTGCAATTTCTTGCTTTCGAACTGCTAGAGACGGGAGCTCACTCCGTCATGCGGCACACTCAGGTCTTCAACTGCTGAACTACCGACCTTCCACAGCCTGCAGTTCAGCGTCTTAACCACTTGAGCCACCGCAGCTCCTTTTGCATGTTTAGTTGACTGCATTTATGCTACCCAGAGTGGCAAATTTGTGATTTCTAGGCACTTTTTAAAAGTACCGTACAACCACATTAATTGACTTCAGATTATTCTGTGATCCCATGGTAAAAAATAACTTTTCCTATGTCTATATACAAAGCATACAAAGGAGACCGTGTCATATCTACATGGGAAGTGATAGCTGGTTAGAAGTTAATTTATGGAACTGTGCTACAACCTAGCCAATTGAAAGCATACTCACTTCCAGGCACAGGAAGCCAGTACAATCTAGGCAACTGTGATCTATAAATATCTTTACCATCTTTTTGGCTGTCATGCAGTCAACAGCTCCATGAGATCGTTGCTGTTCTTCTTACACACATGGGCAGCTGAGCAGGATCCATAATGACGTTTCCTCGGCCACAAAGCATCTCAGACTAAGGCTCTGTTGACACATGCATATTCATCTTTCTGAAATTGTAGCATAAAGTGTTGAGTTGAATGTGTGAAAGAGCATTCCTAGATCAAAGATGACATATCATCACATATCACCTCAAATACAGTGCTTTATGATGGATTCCACTGACATATTTAGCTTGGAGTCATCATTACAGCAAGCGTTGAGTAACTGAGTGATATAAATGCATGTGTGAAACTGTCCTTTCATTAAATATAAGATCTTTTAAATAAAGAATAAAACTCTGTTTCAAGAAGGCCTTTGCTCCAACACTCAATTACATCAGAACAAAGCCCGGATAACTATGTTGTATGAATGGAATTAACGGTATAAAAGAGTAATAAAAGAAATATGTTGGGAATGTGTTTTGTGATGTCTTCCTACCTATTCATTGCCATTTGGGTAAAACTGAATATTTGCTTCAATTCAAAGGTGCTAATTAATATTTAAAATGTTTAAAATTCACATACATACTGGGGGGAAATAAATAAAGGGCACAGCATCTCAAAATGGTTTCATAAGGTAGGAGTGACAATATAGAATTAATAATACTATAAGAAGATTTCCCTCAGTATGGGGAGGGGGGAGAGCAAATAAGAACATGTCCTCATCTCCTATTTTGGAAATAATAAGACAAATCTATTGTCTAACTGCATTCATGGCTACCCCACCCCCAGTAAAATTGGAGTTAGCACCTTTGGCGGGGTAGAGATGGATACTAATTTATCAAAAAGTTGCTAATGTTTTTGAATTGAGGTATTCATAAGGTTTGAGTGATGTAATGCATGGACCAGTCCTGTAGCGGTACTTGAATCCAGAACTCTGACACCAAGAAGGTCTGTAAAGTCAGCAGCCCTGGGCTCCCTACTGCCGGAGCTCCGCTCTGTAAAGTCAGCAGTGGAGCACAAATTTTGAGCCAATTAACACCACTGGGTCAATCCTGGTCATCTCTGGATAACAGGGGCCTCAGGTAGCAAGGCTGGGTTCTCTGCTGCTGCTAATAAGAGCTGGCAGTGTTGAGCAACCTACTCAACACAAACATAGTCTGCATGAGATTTCCTGAACAAGTGGTGGGCAGCCATAGTTCAGGACTTGGGCAACAGGGCAAGTCAATCATAGAGCATGCTTTGCTTTCAAATGAAAAAAAAAATCTGTTTTCTTTTTCTTTTTCAAAAAAAGATTAATGAGCCCCAAATCTTAATTGAATACTATATGTTAAAATATGTGAATAATTAGGATTAACAGTTAAAAGACAAAAGACACTAGGTTCCAATTAACTGCAGCCAAAAATAATTTAGTAGCCTAATTGACAACTTGCTTTAAGCTACATACAATTTTGGCATAAAAACAGCATTGTGTGTTTGGGGGTATATTTTCAGTGTATTATTTTTTTTGGGGGGGATGAGAAAATGTTGACTAAAGCATACCTCAGTATTAGGGAATCAAAGATGACAAAGATAACAAGGCCTTCGTAGGCAGAAATTATCAATTGTTATCCAATCGTTATACTAGTTGTGTATCTGTGGCCATAACAAACTCAGAAAAAACTAATTTTGCATGGATATATGCTAGATTACCCAGGCTCCTTTTGCAGAAGATGCCACCCTATAGGTACAGGGAAACCTTTCTAAATCTGCATTGTAATTAGAAATCCAGTGGAGTTGAAAAATTAATCTGAATCCTGGACTCGGTGGATTAGGTCTGGTGCAAAGACGATATTATTGCCACTCACCAAGACATGGGGACTAAACTTTCTGCAGTGGCATATTCAGAACTGAAAGGGGTTGGTGGTGAGTAGACCCTGCTGAGATTCAGTGGGGTCAATGGGGGAGGTGGCCTAGACAGCAATGCTATATGGCCCATGATATATTTTCAAACATAAAACTGATTTATTTATTTATTTTGCTTTCATGACATTGAATGTGGTAGACTGTGGTTGAGGCTCATAATTCTGTTGTCAGAGAAATGATTGTTGGGCCTTGAACAAGACCAGGATAGCTGGAAATCATGAGAATTCCATTTCCCACAATTCTGTTTTTGGTGATATGGCATTATCCAGGTGCCATGTGAAACAACCAGCATATAGGTCATAGGAAGAGCATGCACTGGAAGCGCGGGTTAATGGTGAAATCAGTCCATAGGGCTCATGATCAAATTGTATTATTCACTGGAGAATAAGCTTATTTGCCTCTCTTATCTAACAAGAATTGATAAATGTTTTAAATACAGTGGGTCTTGTTACGTTTTAGTCTATTAACAGCTAGGCTGACTCCCAATTGCAGGTGTCCACCTGTTGTATTCATTTACCATAATCTACTTTGAGCATAGCTTGGTTCATAATGGCACACCTGAAAAGCTGTTCGCCTACCAAATGAAAACAGGACATAATTCTTGGGTAGCATTACTATGAAGTAAGACAAAGGAATGAATGCTCATTTCCACACCAAATATATCTTATTCTAAACTGTGATGTGCTTAAGAGAACAGCACAAACTGAACAGACAACTAGGAAGAGAGAGAGAAAGAAAATCACAGTTTTATATTGTAACATACTTTAATTTCTCTACCTTTCTGGGGGACAATTCTGTTTTTGGTGATATGGCATTATCCAGGTGCCATGTGAAACAACCAGCATATAGGTCATAGGAAGAGCATGCACTGGAAGCGCGGGTTAATGGTGAAATCAGTCCATAGGGCTCATGATCAAATTGTATTATTCACTGGAGAATAAGCTTATTTGCCTCTCTTATCTAACAAGAATTGATAAATGTTTTAAATACAGTGGGTCTTGTTACGTTTTAGTCTATTAACAGCTAGGCTGACTCCCAATTGCAGGTGTCCACCTGTTGTATTCATTTACCATAATCTACTTTGAGCATAGCTTGGTTCATAATGGCACACCTGAAAAGCTGTTCGCCTACCAAATGAAAACAGGACATAATTCTTGGGTAGCATTACTATGAAGTAAGACAAAGGAATGAATGCTCATTTCCACACCAAATATATCTTATTCTAAACTGTGAGAGAACAGCACAAACTGGACTGAACAGACAACTAGGAAGAGAGAGAGAAAGAAAATCACAGTTTAATTTCACGACCTTTCTGGGGAACTAAAGAATGGAAAGAGGGATTTGAAAAGTTACCCCTTTGATCTGAGTAGTGCCATCACTTGCCCTTTTATCCCAATGTTCTTACAAAGCATGTAATTGGCATAGGTGGTTTTCTCCTCCATTTTGCCCTTAATGAGTTAGGTTAGGCTGAGAGAGAGGCTCAAAGCGATCTAGTAAGCTTCATGGCTGAGTGGGGATTTTTGCCTGGGTCTCCCAGGTCCTAATCCAACCCTTTAATTGGTACAGTCTCATTACATTTAGTGTGTATGTGGAGTGTTGGATGACATGGGATATGAGACAACAGCAGAAGTCATAAGATTTCTACAAGCATCACCTCCCCAAGACAAGTTTACTACACTGAAATTTCTCCAAGACCTATCTGTGGTAATAAAGAGCCATTGTCCCAAGGGAAAACAGTCACAGGAATGAGCCTGAAAATCTACTTATGTGTCAATGCACCACCATCACCACCTGTCTATCACACATCCGGTCGCAGAAGCAGCTAATATCATCTAAGCTTGTTTAGTCACATGCTAGCTCAGATATTTTCAATTTTTTGGAATTACTGTAGCAGGAAGGTATTTGCCTGGTTCAGCCTCTTTGTAGATACAAAAGGGTGTTTGCCAAATATAAGCACCCGGGCTCAACCTGTATTGTTTAGGTACATTTCATTTCAGTACATCACAAGCTGCCAACACAACCATATCATTGCAATTTTTCAAGCATTTGCTGTGTGTGTGTTTTATATATTGGGCAAGTCCCATCTCCCCTAGGCTATTGGAACAAAGCTCAGCTAAGTCTCAGACATACTGAGAAAAGGAGATAGAATTGCACAAGAAATGTTAGGCTGCAGATGGGCATTACTCTTGCAGAAGCTGCAGTATTTACAGAGATGCGGGTTTCTTTGGAGAGATTTGATTTTACTGTCTAAGGAAATCAGCAAACCCATAGAAATATAACCAATGCCATTTTTAAAGGGAGTGAATTTAAAAAAAAAAAGACTCTTTGACCCTTCACACTTTTCTTCAACTGAAAAAATTATTTAAAGACCATGGTATAGCATAGAAATAAGTCAGCCAACCTCCAGGGGTAGCCTGGATTTCTCCTGGAATACCAACTGGTCTCTAGACTGCAGTGATCATTTTCCCCAAATCTCCAGGAATTTCCCAAGCCAAAGTTGGCAACCCAATTATAGTGGGTGCTCATTGTGCAAGCCCACAACTGTGCATTATAATTTATTATCTGTGTTCATTTAAGTCCAACAATCTTTTCTAGTGAAAATAGCAATTAACCTCTGACTGGCATAGAACCAACAGTACTGGCAGGTGTACCAGAAGCAGGGAATACATTTGTAGACAGTACAGGACCTTTTCCCTAAAGCCTGTGACATACTTACAGCCAAGACTGCACAGAGCTTCTGATTCTGTGCAAGCACAGGACAAGTACAGGATAGGGTATTCATGCAGAGTTCAGCTCCCTCCTAGCATTAATTTTTGAAACTCAAACTAAGCATCCAGCCCTTATAGCTGGGATGATAGAGCTGAAAGCATTTAGGTAATGTGTGATCAAATACCAGAAGGCCACATATTACAAATGCTCAAGTATAAGCTGTCAGTGCTTTGGAAAACACCATGCCTTTCCCAATGACTGGCAAAACCTGACTTGAAGATTAATTAGATGTAACAATGACAAATCCATCAATAAATTTCTTAGAGTACTAAAAACTACAAATCGGGAGATGGGGTTGACTGAGGGCCAACCTGCACGTTAAGATTTTTAATGCATTGTGTTTGAGTCCCCCTGACTTTGATTCGAACAGTCACATATCAGCTAAGCAGGAACTTGTTTCCCAAGCATATGGAACCTCAACTCAGATCAGAACGGTGGCACAGGAGGATAAGGGACTTCACATACACAAACACCCCGCACACCATTTTCCAGACCTGAAACAACCCTATTTGGCCTATTGGGAACTGCACAAATGGCCCATCAGTACATGTGTAGACCCCCTGTGGGGACAAATGGGAAATGGCACAGAGGAAGTCAGAAATTCTTTTCCTCTGCACTACAGTCCTGATCTGAACTGGGACCCACATGCCTGGAAACATGTTGCTTTATAGCTGATGTGTGACTGCTTGAGTTGAAGTCAGGTCTGGGGAACCAACACAGTATGTTACAAATCTTTATGTGTAGGTTGGCCCTTATGTGGAATTTGGGACAAAGCACAGGTGAATTAATTAACCACTCCCTCAATGCCATTTTTGCAAATGGCAAAACTCTGTTTTGAGTCTAGCTTTTGCCCCACAGGGGAAATAGAAGAAGGAAGAATAAGAATAAGAAGAAATTGGATTTATACCCCACTCTTCACTTGGAGTCTCAGACTGACTCTTATACCCATCTCCTTCCCTTCCTCTCCCCACACAACAGACACCCTGTGAAGTGGGTGGGGCAGAGAGAGCTCTGAGAGAACTGCTCTTGAGAGAACCGTTTTGAGAGAATTGTGGCTTGCCCATGATCACCCAGCACCTGCAGGTGGAGGAGCTTGGAATCAAACCCAGTTCTCCCAGATTAGAGTCCATGCTCCTAACTGCTACAGCAAACTGGCATCAATTCCCTGAAATATGATTAGAAACAAATTGGTAGCCAGTGTTTCTGTTTTATCATGGATATAAAATGATTGCGTCCATGGGTCTCTGAAATGAAACCTGTAGCATCATTCCATAGCAACGGTAGTTTTCAAACTGTCCTCACAGGAAGCCCACCTAAGGGAGAAATTCTAAACTGGTCTGCTCTGAAGTTATTCCCATTTTGTCAATTGGGTTTGCTCCCAGGAAAATGTTCTTAGGACTGCAACCAGAGTGTATCAAAGTAGCAGAATTCAGAATTCACCTCAGTATAAATGACTATGCCCAGATTTTTGTGTTCTAGTACAGGATGCAGGCAGTGAACCAGATACGGATAAGAAAATGTGACCTGGGCCTACAGCTCAGGTTTAGGAGTCTAGGAGTAAAGCCAAGTCACACAGCACCCACAAGTTCCAATGCTACTTTTTCAGTTCACTATTCTTACTTCGATTTTGTCCAGTTTAAATTTAAATGTGTTCACTCTTGCCAAATCCATTACAAAGTTGGTTTTAAAATTGACTTACTTGGGAAATTAATGTGATAGTCTGAAAGTTGCTGCAATCTTTGATGTTTCCTTTTTCAGAATTGGAATGTAGCTCGAGCACTTCCAACCTATAGATGTAGTTATAAACTGGCTACCAGGTAATTTCCATCCATAATTCAGAGTAATGACACTAGCCTTTAAAACTTAAAATGAAGTTGGTGCATGAGTGTTTATAAAGGTGCCTGAAATTTGATACTGGCTGAAAACACTAATTTTCCTAAAGAGACAAAGTTGGCATCTACTAAGCCTTTTCAATACCTGCCCTTGAACTTTGGAATCCTCTCTCTCGAGAAACACCATCCCTGTTGCTGTTTCAAAACGTGGCTAAAATTAATTATTTCAACAGACTTTAGATAGATGAATTTGTTTACATTGTGTCCTTGGCTACCACTGTCACTTTACCAAGGAACCATGAGTTTGTTCTTAATCTTGCACTTTGGTATGCTTTTAAGAGGATACAAACTGGACTTTTAAAAATATGTTTAGAACATTGCCTTTTACATTATTTTACAATTCCTTACTACTTCCTTTGAAACTCTGGTTGAAAGCCATATAGAATTGATTGTCAATATAAATATCAATTTGCATTTTAAGTACAACAAATTTCTTATAATCTCATCTCATTAAGACCTTATTAATATAAAACAAACAGAAGTAATCAAATATGCTTAATATAATTTGCATAACATGCTTAATTTAATTTGCAGAATCCAGGTCATCTTCACATGGAACTTAAGTTGTGTTCGTACAGAGCTCTGATTTTATTGATTTATTTATCTTTCTTACAGTGGGCACACACAATACTACATATAGGGATCAAGGAGTAGTCAATGTTATTTGAAATACACTGAGAGGAAGTAAAATTCTCATAATGTTGTAGCTAGTGCCTCTCTTTGAATTTTCAAGGACTATATAAAATGTGATTTAAATCAATCAATGCAGTGATCATTAGAATAAAATGTAGGTGTCAGACTAGCAGAACACACTAAGATTCTTCTTTCTGTGATACATAAAACAATAAGTCTGAAATGCAACCTAAGAATTTTCTCATGCTGGTGGACATGTGACAGAGTTTAAAAAAATTTGGACTGGTGGTATTCATGAATTGTTACAAAAAATGTTAAAATGTAATATACCTTATGTACCAGAGTTGTTTTTATTGAGTATATTGCCAGAAAATTGTAAAAAGCAAGACTCATATCTTATTATACATGTAGTGACAGCAGCAAGAATATTATATGCCAAATACTGGAGGAAAAATTAGGTACCTTCAAAAGAAGAAATTATGAGAAAAGATTTTGAAATGGCAGAAATTGACAAACTTACTTTAGTTTTGAAAGGACAAAATGAAGAAAATTTTGAGAATACATGGTCAAGGTTTTATAAATGGATGGAAGAAACCAATAAATTGTGTGGACATATAACCAAAATACAAGGAAATAAGAATTATAACTTGTTTTATTCTTAATTACAAACAAAGAAATGTTTTAAAACATAAGGTGGAAAAAAAATGAAAAATACAATTGGGTAGCGTATGAGGTACTTTAACAGAAAATTTTATGTTGTAAAGGGAAACCTCCCTTCTTGTATTTTTTGTTTGTTTATTTTATGTTTTGTCTCGTATGGACAATAAAATTGTTGTTAACATTTTTTTTCTAATGCATTCTTCTTGAACTGTGACAAAAGTATCCATTATCAGCCCTAAAAAATTATAAAATCATTGTACATTAACTAGCAGAGGTAGGGAGCAAGCAGGTGCACCTGTGGTATAAATGCCTGTGTTATAAATATGGTGTAAGGCAGTATAAATGCCTGATGTCAGTCCTTAGATTAGCCTTCATGGATCCACTTTAAGTCAGTGGACCTAGAAAGCTGTAACTCTGTTTTGAATTTTTCCATGTGAGAATGGTTTTTCCTTTCTGCTACCCTATTCTGCTCTGGAGTGTATGGGACTGTATGCTGATGCTCTATTCCTTGTTCAGTCAAATAATTCCTCATCTCATGTCCCACGTATTCCCCTCCATCATCAGTGTGGATTGCTAGTGGCTTTCTTTGAAATCTGTTACTGACCATTATCACATATGCTTTAAATTTTTCTAGCATTTGACTTTTCTCTTTAATTAGGTAGGTCACAGTGTATCTTGAGTAGTCATCAATAAAAGTCAGCACATATTTATTCCCGCTAGAAGTTTGAGTTTTCATTGGCCCACAAATATCACTGTGTATCAGCTCTAGGGGTCACTATGTTTAGCTTATGCCATGCTGCTTGTTCCACTTTGCTCTAAGACTCATATCTTATTATACATGTAGTGACAGCAGCAAGAATATTATATGCCAAATACTGGAGGAAAAATTAGGTACCTCCAAAAGAAGAAATTATGAGAAAAAAAATTGAAACGGCCGAAATTGACAAACTTACTTTAGTTTTGAAAGGCCAAAATGAAGAAAATTTTGAGAATACATGGTCAAGGTTTTATAAATGGATGGAAGAAACCAATAAATAAATTGTGTGGACATATAACCGAAATACAAGGAAATAAGAACTATAACTTGTTTTATTCTTAATTACAAACAAAGAAATGTTTTAAAACATAAGGTGGAAAAAAAATGAAAAATACAATTGGGTAGCGTATGAGGTACTTTAACAGAAAATTTTATGTTGTAAAGGGAAACCTCCCTTCTTGTATTTTTTGTTTGTTTATTTTATGTTTTGTCTCGTATGGAAAATAAAATTGTTGTTAACATTTTTTTTCTAATGCACTCTTCTTGAACTGTGACAAAAGTATCCATTATCAGCCCTAAAAAATTATAAAATCCTTGTACATTAACTAGCAGAGGTTGGGAGCAAGCAGGTGCACCTGTGGTATAAATGCCTGTGTTATAAATATGGTGTAAAGCAGTATAAATGCCTGATGTCAGTCCTTAGATTAGCCTTCATGGATCCACTTGAAGTCAATGGACCTAGAAATGACAATATAATTTCTGGGACTGAGCCTAAGAATGATTTCTCTCCAAAGTGTTATCAATCAATTGGAGGATGCATACTCAGCCAGATAAGTCCAGAAATCTGAAAGCCAATCTAAGAAATCAGAGACTAGTCAAGTGGCTTTGAATATAAATAACAAAGGTGAGGAAATTTGCCACCTTTTTGAGAAGCAAGGCCACATTAAGAGGAACTATTCGAACTGGAGATACGCCTTTCCCAAAGGAGAAAAAAGCAGCAAAAAAGCTCCAATTAAAGTTAAGCAGCAGCAAAGAAAGAAATATTTTATATTAACACAAAAAGCCATAAAAAGTGATATACGGTACAGTGACAGTGGCTCCACACAGCATATGTGTGCTGATGAAGAATTTTTGAATCATTAGAAGAGCAAGAGCAAGAGAAATTAAGTGTTGCAGATGGATGCCCTGTAATGGCTGATGGCGTCAGCTCCATGACAATAAAATTCAAGCTCACAAATGGAGAAACCCAAGAACTCCTCATTACAAACTGTCTTTACATCGCAAAGCTAGAGAATTATCTTATCTCTATAAGAGCACTGGCAAAGCAAGGAATGATAGCATCTTTTGGAAAGAGATGTTTTATCAGGCAGAGAGGAGGATTAATTGCAGCTGGCATTGTAAATCAGGATTTGTACACCCTTAAAGCTTATACGCAGAAAGCAAACCCTGCAAAGCAATGCAAACACAAAGATTGCTCCAGGCTATGATACAGGTGCTTTTGTCAGAGGGACAATTATGTAATTAGTCAAATTGAAAGCCAAAATTTAACTAAGGGCATGAAAATGAGCTGATGTCTTGTGGAAGAAAGGTTTGTGCGCTATGTCAGAGCAAAGTGGACAAGATCTAGCTTTAACAAGCAGCATGGCATAAGCTAAACACAGCGACCTCTAGAGCTAATACACAGTGATATTTGTGAACCAATGAAAACTCAGTCTTCTAGCGAGAATAAATATGTGCTGACTTTTATTGATGACTACTCAAGATACACTGTGACCTACCTAATTAAAGAGAAAAGTCAAATGCTGGAAAAATTTAAAGCATATGTGACAATGGTCAGTAACAGATTTCAAAGAAAGCCACTAGCAATCCACACTAATGATGGAGGGGAATACGTGGGACATGAGATGAGGAATTATTTGACTGAACAAGGAATAGAGCATCAGCATACAGTCCCATACACTCCAGAGCAGAATAGGGTAGCAGAAAGGAAAAACTATTCTCACATGGAAAAATTCAAAACAGAGTTGTAAGGATAAAATGGAGGAGAGGAGAATGATATAAGTCACATTGGGATAAAAGGCAGAGTAGAAATGAATTAAATAAGTAAATAATAAAGTGACTAGTCAAAGGTTATTCAGCAAATTTAATGACAGACTGGGGATTTTAACCCATGTATCTCCCCAGTCCTAGTCTAACCCAGGCCCGTAGCTACAGTAGGGCATCTCAGGGCCCAGCCCCCTAACTTACCGCCAAGGCTCCCCGACTTCCCATCCAGCCCAGGTGCTCCCTTGGGTGTGTGTGCTGGGGTGTGGGGTGCCACCTGACTTATTTAAAGGTCCCCCAACTTAAAAAAATCCTGGCTATGGACCTGGTCTAACCACTTTACCACAGTAGATATGCACAACTGAGGAACCTGCAAGAACTTGTTGGGGGGGATCTTATTTTGCCCTTCCCCACTATGTCTTTTCCCCCTTCCTCAAAGCCCCCATAGCCTCTCACCTTGCTCTGCCTCCTTTCTTTCCCACCCACCTGCCCTAAATAATAAAGTGACTAGTCAAAGGTTATTCAGCAAATTTAATGACAGACTGGGGATTTTAACCCATGTATCTCCCCAGTCCTAGTCTAACCCAGGCCCGTAGCTACAGTAGGGCATCTCAGGGCCCAGCCCCCTAACTTACCGCCAAGGCTCCCCGACTTCCCATCCAGCCCAGGCGCTCCCTTGGGTGTGTGTGCCGGGGTGTGGGGTGCCACCTGACTTATTTAAAGGTCCCCCCAGCTTAAAAAAATTCTGGCTACGGACCTGGTCTAACCACTTTACCACAGTAGATATTCACAACTGAGGAATCTGCAAGAACTTGTTGGGGGGATCTTATTTTTCCCTTCCCCACTATTTCTTTTTCCCCTTCCTCAAAGCCCCCATAGCCTCTTACCTTGCTCTTCCTCCTTTCTTTCCCACCCACCAGCCCACCTACTTTTATCTGCCCCCCCCATCTTCAGTTTTCCCTCCATTCCTACTCCTGCAGACCCTCTCTGTAAAGAGTCTGAATAATATGGGTAAGAAAGTTGAATAATATGGAAGCAGAAGACTTTTATAACGACTGGAAAGATCTAAAAGAATATTTAGAAAAGTACTGGGAAGTAAAAGACAATTTGCTCAGCTTTAATAATTATTGCGTATAGAATGTTTAGGAGATAGGGCAAGTAAAAAATTAATTACTATAATGAAATAATAGTTACCTTGTGAATTATAAGAAGAAAATTGATGTATTAAAAAATAGAAAAGAAGTGTACAGGAGGTCGAAACACTGTGGGAAGCCGTATATTAGGGAGGGGGAAAGGGAGGTGGGTAGGGTATAACGGAGAAAAATGTTAAAGTTTTAATGTTGACTATGAATGTTTATATCCTGAATAAAAATCTTTGGTTACCAAAACAAAAAACAAAAAAAAACTTGGGAGTGAGGAGCTGGCCCTGGGTAAGTTATGAAACTCAAATGATATCAAGTCACCCATGGTTGCTGCCAGGCCTGGCCCCAATAAGTCCTCCCTCGAAGGCCAAAACAGCACTGAAAATGGCCCTGCCTCATTGTCTGCTCTTTACTGACAGAAACCAACGCTTCAGCATTTAATACTGTTGTGGTTGTGGTTGCTTAGCAACAACCACTGAGAGCATTTGTTTCTTAAAGGTACAGGAGCTGCTTCTATTGTTTGGGTTTTATAGATAAGATTTCAGGGGTTCCCCCCCCTGCAAACCTAGGGATTTCTTCAGGTTTGTAGAAACATCTGTGTTGTCTGTTCATGGATACTATTACATATCCACAGATCTGACTATACTAAAAATTAGATACATTGATAATGATGGATTCTGTTGTATTAAGTGAATGTAGTTGGAAGTAAGATCAATCAAAAGCCTCCGGGCTTACTTCTGAGAAAAAAATGGTTAAGATTTGGGCTTTTATTGGGCAATGTGGTTTACAGCCCCATTATAATTAATCCTACTATTAATAATATGATAGGATGGACCAAGTCTCTCCATTGTGTTTATGGCCAGGCTGGGAAGTAAACCAAGATTCTCCAGATCCACATTGCCCACTAGAAAGCAATGCATGGAGAATACAGTATTTCGAACGGTTTTTTGCTTGTAATTGATGTGCTGGCGTTTCATCTCACGTAAGGAGAATCTGCCCAATGCAGCAGTTTGGTATCCCCCCCCCCCAACTTTTCATAGAAATCCATTGAAAAAAAGTCACCAAGTGTGAATCATCACATCTGCATCAAGTTATGAAAAAAGTGGGGCTTGTTAACCTGCTGCTTGAAAACCAGAACACTTTTATCAGTTCATATAATTGCTAACCCCTTATTCACTGTTCCACACTGAAGGGTTCTTTGCCTCCTAAGATCCCACTAATTGCTGACAGATTTGATTTCTCTGTGACAGCGGGAGTTCTGTGGCTGGCCTTTACATCAAGTAATTGCTTTATTTTTCTCCCTCTGCTCTCAAAAACGGAATTCCCTTCTCCCCCTGCTTGAACCTCCGTAATGACTTCTTTCTATGTTATTAAATCCTTGCCATTTAAATCACATTTAGAGATGTTTTGAATAACTGATTCCAATTACTAAGGCTCTTACTAAGAAGCAGCTGAAAATGCAAGTCATTACTTGCCCGTAGCCAAGCGGTTACACCTTGCAGGGAAATCTCTGGTGGACTGTATTGTATTTCTGCCCTGTAAGGTGCAATTTATACTCGCAGGAGGCTGGTATTCAACAAATATACAGCTGCTGGAGTTCTCTTAACCTGTCATTTGTGCAAGAGAGAGATTTTAGATGGTATATTTATTTTATAAATAGCGCTATTCCTTAAAGAAATCATCTTGTCTTTCCCGTGGTGTCTCAGTAAGGCTGCTTAGAACAACAGTGGAGATGAGCAGTTGACCGCTGAGTGACCCAACTCAGGTTGCTTGTTCGGTGACATAACGAGGAGGAAAAATGGCCGAGTAATACAAGACACAACTATCTGACATTGTTTCCATGAGACTCAATTATTTTTGAAACTCTTACTGTGCTCCTTTGTAGAAGCTGTGATTCCTTAAGTAAGGGCAGTCACCACTTTTTCAATTCAGTAATTTCATCTTCTTGTATTTCTTATAAAAGGGGTTTTGCAAATTACTAGCACAGCTGAATTTGGAACGTTACCGGCACAATCATTCCCCTTTCAACTTGAAAAACAAACATGTTTAACAGAGATACTCAATACATCATGCTGTACAAAACATAACATTGGAAGACTGTTTTTTCTCAAGTAAGGGCTTTTGCATTTGCATGCACATGTTTGCGCTTAAGCAGCCCCAACAGTTTCATTGTTTTCTAAGGAATGCCATTTGGTTAGTTTCCCACTGACTAGGCAAGTCACTGTTTATTTGAATAGCCATATAAATGATTTTTGCATCCCTTTTTTAAATAAAGGAAAACAACAACAGCAACAAACAAAGCCCATAGCTGGAGGACATACATGGACTATAGTGGTTAAATGCAGCAGACTCTACTCTTGAGAACTGGGTTTGATTCCCCACTTCTCCCCATGTAGCCTGCTGGGTGACCTTAGTCCAGTCACACTCTAATTTGTCTCTCAAAACTCACAGTCTCATTTACCTCACATGGTGCCTCATGTGGGGAGAGGAAGGGAAGGTGATTTGTAAGCTCCGAGACCCCTTAAGGTAGAGAAAAGTGGGGTATAAAAACCAACACTACTACTACCTCCTCCTTCTTTATAATAGTCTGTGACGTGAAAAAAATAAGTAGATGTCTTTGTTAGCAACTAGCCTTAGCAACTAGTCCAGGTACTGACACAGTACCCACGTGGCTTGTATCCAGCATGCTGAGTCAGCACAGATGTCATTCTTATAAGCTTCTGACTGGAAGAGCCTTTAATTCCTGTTTCCCTGCTTTCCTAGGCCTTCTTAGCTTCTTTTCTGTGTTGTCTCTTCCTTTCCAGATTCTCCAGCTAGTCAGTTACCAACTGCAATGTGTCCACAGGAAATTTTCTGAACTTCATAGCTCTTCCCTAGAGCAGGGTCTAGGGAAGAGCAATACTTATGGCACGTGACAATAAGTCTGCTGCTTGTCTTAGCTTAATACTAACCTTCTAGAGAGCTCACACCTGCAGTTTCCCCATCTTATTCTGACAAAACACTTTACCGGAAGGTTAAGTTGAATGATTAAACTGATCCAAGGGCACACAGCTCGGGCTTGGGACAGCAACCCCAAATCAGCCAGTGAACTTCATTGTAGGAATTTGAACTGGACTCCTTCCAGTCCAATCTAAATCTATTGCTACTGCAATAAGGAGAGAGGAGGAGGAGGAGGAGGAGATTAAAGTTATACCCAGAGTGGTTTACAATCTCACAGCAGTTTACAATCTCCTTCCTTTCCTCTCCTCACAACAGACACCCTGTGAGGTAGGTTGGGCTTAGAGAGCTCTTTCAAGGACTGCTCTTGAGAGAACAGCTCTGAGAGAACTTGTGACTGATCCAAGGTCTCACCAGCAACTGCATGTGGAGGAAGGGGAACAAAACCTGGTTCTCCAAATTAGAGTCTGCTGCTCTTAATCACTACACCAAAATGACTTTTGAAGAGCCAAGGTTTAATAGCCAGGGTGGTCCACTATACCACTATAAATAAGCAACACTTATTTATAATAACATTTTCAGGATTTTTCTTTCTTTGACCAAGTGGCTTAGGACAAATGGAATGGGTGGTCTGAGGCTTTTGGGTCTTCTAATGGCTTTTCTGTTAAGGCAACTGGACACATACACACATGAGCATATGACGCTGCCTTATACTGAATTAAGGTCAGTATCGGCTTAGTGGCTTTCCAGGGCCTCAGGTTGGGGACTTTCACGTCACCTTCTACCGGATCCTTTCAATTGGAGATGCCAGGGACTGAACCTGGGACCTTCTGCATGCCAAGCAGATGCTGTACCACTAAACCACAACCCCTCCCCTTTTGCATGGATTGGCCAGTGGAAAAAAAACATGAAAAATAAGCCAGTGGAATGGTAGATCTCCCTACTGTTTACAGGATCATCTCATCTGTCTTTGATTAAACCTTCTGTCTTGTGTGCCTCTATGAGAGAGGGAAAGTCAAGGTTGATTACAAAACAGTAAACTTGAGTGCTTTCACCAGTTGGCTGTAACTGTCTCCCTGTGATAGTTATCTGCTTGATGGACAATTTTCAAAACCACATTTACAAATACTTTTCAAAAAGACATCTGAGATTTGTTTGAAATACATCAGCTCGTTAAAAAAAATTATCGACTATTACTGTCATGTTATTCTTGCCAAAGTAATGAATGAATGGGTTTAGCTTTCTGGCAACTTCGTCTGCTATTGTGCTGCAAGTCTGCATGTGTGCTGTACATCGGTATGCCAGGTTTGGCAATGAAGAGGTGATGTAAAAGTCTTAATCTTCAAGAGGAGGATTATGCTGTTCCATGCTGAAATTACCTCCTGCTGCTAGCAGGGCCAGGCATCAGGTGGAACAGTAAATTGTATAATGAAGGCAGGTGCTTGAAGGGAGGAGGGAAGCATCTATCCCATCCCCACCTCCAGTCACTCCGGGAAACCATTTGCTTTGTTCTCTTCTTGAGTCATCAACAGATTTTCCACCTCCCCACCTTTCAAATATGCTGGACATGTGTACGGCCTATTCTTGTATTCACTTTATCCGTTTGGAAAGCATCTCTAATCCCAGAGCTGGTCCTACCATTAAGGCAGGCAAGGCAAAATGGCCTCCCCCAGACAGCAAATTTGGGCTGCTATTAGAAGGAATGTGATTCTCATTTGTTGACTTAATGATTATGTTTTACCACAAAGTGGATTGCCATTAGGATTTTCTGTCTCAGATATCAAAATGTAGCAGGATGCCCTGATATTATCCTGTGGTGGGTTCTTTAGCATTTGATTGATATCTGTATTAAACACACTGGGTTGCCTGTCAACTTGATAATAGTAGCAAAGTCATCAAGCTTATTTACATCCTGCTTGGGGCTCTGTAATGGGTGTTTTGTCATGCTATATCTTAATCCAAGGTCATCACAGTTGCCAGGGTCCCATTCACACGGAGGAGTTGCTGCGCTAAAGACACGGATGGTAGGCGGATTTTCAGTGCACGATCACACCGCAATATCTGGGAAGCATAGTACACCCATGGCTAACCCATGGCTTCTCGCCGAAGATGCAGAGTAAAAAACTACCACATGCGATGTACTAGTTTCCGGAAAACGCGGGGCAAGGGCGGGCGTCTGATCACGTTTCTGCTTGAATCCCATGGCATCCGGTGGCCATCCATGTCCCATCGCACACCGGATGGGTTTTTTTGGTAAGTCTCCACAGGATGCGCACAAATGATCATGCACATGCGCAAACTTCAGAGTGGGAAAAAACCCCTCATTTGCCACGGAAGCGGCACCTAGCAATGGCCGGTGTGATCGCACCACTCCGCTTCTTTGCAACGCTGCAGGATAGCCATGTGATCGGCACCTAACCACGGGACCTCGACGGGACATGTGATCGGGCTGCTGTGTGTTACTTTGCTCCAGGGCAAACAGCCACGCCACGCCCCCCCGCATTTTCTGGCCCATGTGACTGGGACCCAGGTTGGCCTTTTATCGTCTTCAGCTGATCAGGCAACTGGTTCCCTATCTCTCCCCCCAGGACTTGGCTACATGCAATGGTCGCTTCCAGGCTTGATTTCTCTAACTCACTTTATGCGGGCTTATCCCTGAAACTGATGCAGAAACTCCAGCTAGTGCAAAATGCGGCGGCGTACCTGCTGATTGTGATGTCTGTGCAGATGCACATTCAGCCAGTGTTACACCAAATGCACTGGCTACCAATTGAGTACCGGATCCATTTCAAGGTGTTGGTATTGACCTTTAAAGCTGTATGTGGCCTGGGACCAACGTATCTAAGGGACCACCTCTCCCCATATGTGCCCTGGAGAGCTTTGCACTTGGCGGAGCATCATCTACTAGTTGTCCCCTGCCCAAAGGATGTCTGCTTAGCCTCGACCTGGGCCAGGGCTTTTTCTGCCTTGGCCCCAGCCTGGTGGGACATGCTTCCATCTGAGATCAGAGCCCTGTGAGAACTATTACAGTTTCACAAAATTGAATTGTTCCGCCAGGCCTTTGGTTGAGGCAGCAGGTGCCCGATTATTTGGCCTCCCTTGCTGAAGCTTTTTAATATGTTTGCTGCCCATATGAATAAGATCTTCACTGTGCTTTGGTTCATGGCCTAGTTGCTTAAAGCTATTTAGGACTGTTGAACCTTACGAATTTATTGTAGTTCCTGCCTTTTAAATTATTTATTTGTTATACTTGTTTTTAATGGGTTTGTAACTTTACTGTTGTGACCTGCCCTGAGCCTGCTTGCAGACATAAATCGAAATAAATACAAAAGTAAATACATTTTGTGAGCACTGCTAACACCCATCAGATCTAGAAGATCAATATTTATTACAGTCTCTCATGCAGGATCTGCATCTGCTTGATGGCTTCAACAATGTGATGTAATATCCTAAATGGGGTGGGGGAAGACTCCTGTGCCCTTACAATACCCAGCATCATTTTTTCCTTATAAAAGTTCTAGTGATGTTGGCATTCCCTGTCAGAGATGTCTAAAGCCTTCTTCCATTTTTAATTCATTGAGCATTAAGCTTCTATACTCAAAGACAATTAATTTAAATTCTACCTACATTGAACCCCAGCTGCTATGAAAATCTGGCTGTGAAACCTTGGCCTTCTGAAAGGCATTCTGCCTTCCTTGCAGCAGCAATTAAAAATACAATGAATACAATCATTAGTTTATTGAGTCATCATTTTTTTATTACGTCTTATTTCTAAATAGGGAATCTCAATCAGGGTTATTTTGCATTGCTCAATGGAGTGGAAATACTTTTCTATGGACATAATCATGTTGCAATAATTCATTACTCTTGGGCCTTGTTAACATCAACTAACATCATTTCTCTGGCTTCGCACTTTTAAAAAAGGCAGTATTCATTACTGCCCATGACTTAGGCAGATTTTTCAATCCATCGATTGCTTCATACATAACTTTGCTCTTGTGGCAACACTTCAGATTATAACAACTGAAAAAAAACCAAGGTGAATGGAAAGAATGGAACCAAGACACAATAGTATTAATATGGCTAACTAAAGAAATGTTCTTTTGTCTGTTCAGTTTCATTTTGGGTACCTTTTAATGAGTTATAAGGAAAACACATGTCAAGGATAATTAAGAGCGGAGTCAAAACTACTGAACAAACTGGCTACCATCCTTCGTTGAGCCATACAGAGGTTGTCAGGAGCAGGTTGGTGGTATGTATAGAACTCAGTGCTCAATAAATGCTGGCATACCACTGAAAGAACTTGCTATGGCACAGTGTCAGTAGCACATTGGAACTGAATGTGTGTGTGAGACACCATGTCTGCACACACCACCTGGAGACTACTGCCTGGAGACCGAAGTCAGTTCAGGGTAGCAGCCATATCAGCAATGATTGGAAGTCCTGGCCTCATCAAAAGAATTTTAAGGACAATATCAAAAGCACATGAAAATTATCTGTCACACAGAAGAACATTCTTGAAATGAATTAAACACACTTTTTACACATGTAAATTTTAATGAGTAAGAAGCTGATACAGTTATGAAACTTCACTCTTGAAGATGCAGATTAATTCAAGATAGTATATAATTGTTTCAGCATGATTTGGAGAGCATCTGTAACATTTCTCAAACTCCATACCCTGGTTTGCATATACATCAGATAACATGTGACCCCACATATCTGCACTTCAGTGCTTTACATTATAGTAGGAGTGAGGTAAGTAGTCTATGATGTGTTTCCCCCAATCCTTGATCCTAGCTAGGATTCCAGAAGACCATACTTGCAGTTAAATCCATCCCTGGCCTTCCATCGAACTGTAGGACAAAGAGATCTAAGGGATGAAAATGAGAAAGTATTCTAATTGTATTCTTGGTGCTTGGGGGGGGCAACAGTGGGAGGGCTTCTAGTTTCCTGGCCCCACTGGTGGACCTCCTTTTTTAAAAAAATAACACTTTTTTATTTAGGATATAAACATACATGGTCAACAATTTACATTTTCTGTATTCTCCCCCGTTACACCCTAACGCACCTCCCTTTCCCTCCCTTTATATATGGCTTCCCACAGTGCTTCAACCTCCTGCAAATTCACTTCTTCACTCTTCTTCCATTATGCTTATTCTTATATTTCACTAGGTAACTTATCTTTTTAAAACATTAGTTTCTTTACCCATCTTAGTTTTTTTTAAAGTTCTAAAAGAAAATTCTATGTTTAATAATTATTAAAGCAAAATAAAGTATCTTTCACTTCCCAATATTTTTCTAAATATTCTAAGTCTCTCCAGTCATTATAAAAGTCTTCTGCTTCCATATTATTCAATTTTCTTGTCATTTTGTCCATCTCTACTGCAAACAGCAGCTTCTTAATCCAATCTTCCATTCTTGGTACTTCTTCTTGTTTCCAATATTGAGCGTATATCAGTCTAGCTCCACTGGTGGACCTCCTGATGGCACCTGGTATTTTTGGCCACTGTGTGACAGAGCGTTGGAGTGGATGAGCCATTGGCCTGATCCAACCTTGGCTTCTCTTATGTTGTTATGTTCTTATTCTTGTAAAGATCTAGAGACACTAATATTTTCCAGTTTTTGTTTGTCTTAAGCATATGAAGCCACCTTATACTGAAGCAGATCATTGGTCCATCTAGCTGAGGCTTGTCTACTTGACAATGTCTAGTCTGACTAGTTCTTCTCTTACCTGCTCCTTACATACTTTTTTAAACTGGAGATGCCAGGGACTGAGCCTGGAACCTACTGCAGTCAAAGTACGTACTCTGCATGCACTGAGCCACGGTGCCTCCTTTGTCCTAAGCCTTTGAAAGTCACCAAGTGTACTTCCTATTGTTTTGGATGTTTGGATAACAGAATTGTCTCAACTGGTCTGGAATTTATAGTACTATATACATATGATTCCTGGTTCTGACCACTTTCCAAATTACATGAGAGTATATTGTCTTTATAAGAGAACCGTTTGATGAAAAAAAATGTGACTAATAACAAAAAACAACGTGATTTTAACAAAAAATGAAAAAAATAGTATCTGATTTTCCATAGCATTTAATCCTTCAAATCAAAATTTCAGCTATTTGGATTTAAAATAGAGTAAGACTTCAAATACTAGAGCAGTCACTGAATAGCAATAGAAAAAGAAAATCAGAATGGTCACATTAAAATGCTGCCAAATCTACAAATTTTGATTGCCCCACATACTGAGGTGAACTGGCAAAGTAATTTAATCTGAAATAAATGTTCTCTTTGTGTTCCTTGAAATAGAAAAATGCATACACATGCTACAAATTTCTTTATAGAGAAAGATTATTATCAGTAACATAGTAGGACAGTACTTCTATACATTCTTGTCCTCAAAGAGCTTGGATGTAGGGATGGGCAGAAACTGGGAAAATGGTGGTTCATTGGGGTTCATGGTTCATTTCATCAACCATGAATTTTCTGTTTCCCAAACTGGTTCATGGTTCATTCAGTTCAGGAGTTCAGGAGGTAGTAGAACAGCCTCACAGTGGGCTAGAGATATCAAACATGCAGCAAGTCTCCAGCTGATTCTCCTTTACCTGCTCTCCAAATTTGGTGAGAATTGGATTTATGAGGGCCAAGTTACAGCCCCCCAAAGCAGATGCCCCCATGCAAGCTTGAGGCATCCAACTCTCAGAGGACTTCCCTAGGATGCCCCTTAACCTACGGGTGTTTTAGGGCTCTCCACAAGTCCACTTCCAGTGTTGGCTAGGAATAGATTGAATTGGCTTCAGGCTGTCTGGAGAACGAACCACTCTAATTAACCAAATGACCCTCCACAGGGAAAAGGCAGAAAAAAATAAACAGTCTTGTTCCACCATAAAAACTAACTCATTTTATACTAGCATAAGCTTTTGTTGACTAGATCCCACTTTGCCAGATGCTTGCAGTAGCTCCTTACCAGGCAGACATATACGCCAAAGAACCATGAAATGCAGGAAGTATAGAGTGAGGTGTACTTCTGTAAAATTCAAAGGTCATCAAGAAAAGTACTGATCCTATTCAAAATAATGATAACTGGTGATATTGTAATTTCCCCCGTACTAATTGACACTTTTAATGGCAAAGACATTTCAAGTTGATGTTAGGTCCTTAGGAGACAGCATTACATTTCTTGACAGATTATAATTCATCAGGTTTCTTGCAGGAGTGTCCCTTTGGAATGTTTTGTTTTTCATTTGGTTTTGGTTTTTTGCTAGAGAATGGTGACTGATGTTAGTCAAAAATGACAGACTGGCAGAATCAACTCAGACAGATAAATGACTGAAGTAGTGTTAAAGTTGCCTTCATTGCACCAAATTTCCATGGTAACAAATACCTATTCAAAAGTATGTTAAGCTCCTATGAGCCCTGAAGAAGTGGGGGTTGGAAGTTTCCTGTACTTATTCCTATGAAATAGTACCTAGATCCTGTCTTTACTCTGCAAAGAGATTAAAAATTCATTTATTTGCTATTGTGTTATGTGGCAAGTTGGAAGCTTGATGAGGAGAATAAACAAATATCCTTATGCACTCTTCTAGTAAATAGATCCCACTGATATCAGGGGGACCTACATCATCACTGTGCCTCTTGGATGGATATTCAGCACCTTTTCAACCTGACAACATCAGTTCAGATTCATCTTCCAGTGGATTTGCATGTGCTGTAACAGGCACTCAGATGGTTCATTGTAACACCGATTTGCACTTCACCGTCTCCTGGTTCACATAATTTCCAAAGATTTCCCAGCTGTTATGACTTGCAAGGTGCACAGTCAAAATCATTTCTACACACACAAATCCACTGAGAAAAATCAAGTCATGTTAACTTCAACCTAGAGGGGGAAATAGTCATGAGAATCCACCAACTGGGGAGGGAGATTTACCCAGTGGTAAATTTATAGTCAGCCTAGCCCTCTGCACTACATGCCCCAGTCACCAGGTGCTTGATAAAAGGCAGTGCTGGATCTAAATGATTAGATGGTGTCAAATGTCTTTGCAAGGGAGAAACTGATAGGGCTTCTGCAGCATGCAACCAGTGTTTCAAACCCTTTGATGAATCTTCAGGATTTGTCCATTATTTGACTTGTTTCCACTTGTTTCCTGGTGAAGTATGACATGTTATCAGAGGTTCTGACAATAGAACATTCTTCTCCCATCAGTATTTGTATCCTTTTTTAATTTACATTTCTTCACATCCTGTGAATTTCTACAGTATCTATTTATTCACTGAATTATAGCAATACATATTTACTGGGTGGGTTGTTGTTCATTCAGTACTTCATGTCCAGGACTCTCTTGGCAGGTTCTTTAACTCAGCGCAAAGGTGATGTATTACATTTGTACTTATTTATATCCTGCTTTTCTCCCCAGTTGGGACTCAAAGCAGCTTTTAGACCATCATTATTCCCTCCTCCATTCTTCCACCACAATAGACCTGTGAGGTCAGCCTGGTTGAGAGTTTGTGATGGGCCCAAGGTCACCTAGCAAGCTTTCATGGTAGAAGTGGGGGTTCAAACCCTGGTCAGGCAGGGTCCTAGTCCACCACTCGTTCCAATACAGCACACTAGTTCTCAGCTGATATTCCTTGTTTTGGAACAAAGTTTGAGTCCAGTTCTGTTGCTTCAGACTAACATGGGTACCCATCTGAATCTATTCCTTATTTTAGTTAAGCCCATTCATGAAAAATGTGGCAGTGATGGACTTTGCTGGGAATATTAAGACTTCCTGTATTGCCCTGACTTGGATAGCTCAGGCAAGCCTGGTATCATCAAATTTTGGAAGGTAAGCAGGGTTGACTTTGGCAAGTACTTGGATGGGAAATCTCCTTGGAATACCAGCAGTCGGGAGGCAGGGGCAGGCTTTATTCAGCCACCTCTCTGAATATTCTCAAGCTCCCCAGTAGGGGTCAGTCACCCGAGGTCACCATGACTTCCAGATGCACATACACTCACAGGCACGCACACACGCGCGCACACACATACATATGAAAAATACACACACACCCAAAAGACCCCTACCTATAACATATGAGCATTTCTTCTTTGCCAGCTTTTAGAAGTTTTCTGGCTGGGCTTGAAGGATTTGAATTATCTGTGTAAAACCTGTAAAATATCAGCCCAGCTTTGCTAGAAAACAGAATTTGTTGTGTTCGTGTTAAAGATGTTGGAACTTTTAAAAAATGCAGTGTTTTATTAAGGTTTCTAATAATGTTAGAAAACTGCAAGCAGTCCCAAGGAGAGCAGAGAGGAAATAATAACACCACACAGTAGTTATGAGAACTGTTAACTAATAAGAAGCCTTTCTTGTGTTCATTCTAGCATGGAAATATGCTTCCATTCATTTTGGGAAGAATTTTTTTCAGGCAAGAAAGTTTTCTCAGATGGAAATTGTTGGATACCATACCGAATAAAAGGAAGAAAATTAGTCTTAAGGATCCCCAGGCCTGTAATTAGAATTGTAGAACTATGTTTAGTTATGCAGAGGGGTTGGATCCAGTTGTCCCCTTCCACTAAGTGAAGATTCTGAGAGTACTCCTCCAATAGAAATACTCCTCCAATGGAAATTTTTCATTTAATTCAGTGGTTCTCAACCTGTGGGTCGCGACCCCTTTGGGGGTCGAGCAGCCCTTTCACAGGGGTCGCCTAAGACCATCAGAAAACACAAATTTTCGATGGTCTTATGATAGCAATGAAAATAATTTTATGGTTGGGGGGTCACCACAACATGAGGAACTGTATTAAAGGGCCGCGGCATTAGGAAGGTTGAGAACCACTGATTTAGTTGAAAGCAACTATTGAATCCAATATATTTTTATTCGCTGTCCCTTTTATAAGGAAGTCAGGGACAAGACAATCCTCCCTATTTTGGAACAGTCCATGCTTATATCGGATAAGATAGCCTTCAAGAAATTACTGCTTGATGAAATACCAGCAGTCACTAGAGTGACAGCTAGGTTCTGTGCCCAGGTGATTAAACAGAATAATAGTTTAAACAGGAACTTTGCTTTCTGATTTTGAGGAGCCAATATATTAATGACCATATGTATATAATTTTATTAATATATATTATTGTTGGATTAGTTCAAGTATAAACTGGATGTACATTTTAATAATATATTTATGGCAGATTCGTATTGTATCCTATTTTTATATCCTATTGTATTCTATCCTATTTTTTTATCTGGTCTATAAAATACTCCTCCAAAAGAAAATTTTTCATTTCGTGGAAAGCAACTATTGGATCCAACAAGCCATAGAATTTATTACTATTTCTGCTGATGATGGAGCAGCATATGATATTATTACACCTAGCATGAATGAAAATGTCCTTTGACATATTGCCCCGGAATTAAGGTTGCCAACCTTCAGGTGGGGCCTGGAGATCTCCTGCAATTACAACAGATCTTTACATGACAGTGATCAATTCCCCTGGAGAAAATGGCTAGTTTGGAGGGTGGAGTCTATGGCATTATGATCTGTCCTGTCCCCAAATCCTGCTCTCCCCAGGTGCCACTTCCAAATCTCCAGGAATTTCCAAAACAGAAGGTGAAAACCCCACCTGGGATCCATGTCCCACTGCATCAGCCATTTCCTCTATTACCAGGATGCTCCCTAAGCTAGAACCTGATTCCTTTATCAAGCTGCAAACACATTTATTACCTAACTAGGAAAAAGGCCTGTTGTGGAAATAAATACAACAGCCTCTAGAAAGAGGCTCTGGGCGGGTGCCCCGGCCTTGGATACTCAGTGTCAATTTGCTGTGGTGACCTCAGCAGGGTATAATAACACTGAGTCCACCATTTTCTCCGGAGGAACTGATCTCTGCTACCTAAAGAACAATTGTAATTTTGAGTGATCTCCAGTCCTCACCTGGAGATTGGCAACGATGGTTCCCCAGAAGGGAATTGTTGGTTTGGAGGGTGGAGTCTATGGCTTTGTACCTGTCCAAGGTCCCATGCCTCCTGAAACCTCACCCTCTCCAGGCTCCATCCCTCACATATCCAGGAATTTCCCACCTGGAGTTGGCAACCCTATTATGTCACATTGGCTGTCATGGGGGCCACCTCAGCAGCATATAAGGATACAGAGCCCACCATTTTCTCCAGGTGAACTGATCTCTGCCATCTGGAAAACAGTTGTAATTCTGAGTGATCTCCAGCCCTCACCTGGAGATTGGACACATTTTACCTCAGAAGAGCAGACTGTTTAGAATGTTAGGGGCAAAAGCCAATCAAGTCGCATATGCAAACGACCTCTGTGTTCTGAGGCAAGGGCCAATGAGGCTGCATATGCAAATAACCTCTGTGTTCTGACTTGCTGTGGGGGGAGAGGAAGAGCAAACTGTTTAGAATGTTGGAGGCAGGACTCAGGCAAAGCAGCCAGTGGATAGGGAGACCCTCTGAATGACAGATCAGAGAGCAAACTGATTTTGGAGCATGTGGAATGTTCTAGAGAAGTGCCACCACCATTCGGTTTTTATTTATAAGGGAGATGGGCTGTATTCTACCACTGTCTGGTGGGAAAAGGTGGAGGATGAGTGATCTTACCTGATTCCCCTCCTTGCTGCAGCCTGCTTCCCATCTACATTGTCTGTGAGGGCTCCATTCCTCCAGCAGTGCCTTTTCATGGGTAACTAGAAGCTGGGGAAAGATCTGCTTCTAAAAGCAGAAGAGTGGTAGGATGCATTGTATACATTTTATGAGGTTCTTTCCATCCTTACCTGAGGGCAGCATTGTCTTTTCTCCATTGACTTTGTTGATTTCTTTCCATCTTGCAGGCTCACTCGTTCTGAGGCTTCATTCATTTACCAGCTATCCTGGCCACGAAACCTAACAGCCAATGGGGACAATCAGAAGATCTGCTTAGACTTGACAAATTGGGTGTATCACTATCTCACTTGTGGGCCAGGAAGTGGAGATGCTGTAATGGCTTCCCTGCACATTATTCCTTAGACACCAGGGAGGCCCTTACTGTAAGAGCAAAATGTCAGCACCTTAGAATGGGGAGGGAGACTCCTCCCAATTTTTTATAAAGTCTTCTGTGTCCATTCTATTTTAAACGCATGTTATACTTCATTGGGGAAAGACAGCTGAGACCATGCCTGTGTGAACAGGTACTTCAGTTTAGCAAGCTGGTAATAGACTTAAAATGAGACTGGAATGCTCCCATTACTGTGAGGACATACCCTCCACCTAAGAATTCACCAGTGTTCCCTCTACGCTGAGTTAGTGTGAGCTAGCCCACAGTTTTTTAGCCTCTGGCTCACACATTTTTGTCTTAGCTCAGGAAGGATGGCTCCAGAGGAAACTAATTTATGCAGTAGCCAAATCACTTGCTCACAACTTTAATGCCAGTAGCTCACAAAGTAGAATTTTTGCTCACAAGACTCCACAGCTAAGAGGGAGCACTGGAATTCACCCTAGTATTTTAATTATTGTGCCTGCTCTCTGTCCTTGGACAGAAGCCTTGCTACAGAACTGAGAGAATGGAAGGTGGAGATAGTAGCCATCAAGCTCTCAGCACACAGCACTGAAGCTCATCTTAGTCTACCCTTGTTAGTAAGTCACAACTAATGCCATAAAGCAGGAAAGATTAAAGTCATAGGAGGAAAATTCTCCCTTTGAGACAGGAAGGCCATCCTAAAGGGAGGCATGAGAAAGAGGGGTTACAAAAGCACTGGACCTGTGGGAGAAGTCCCATCTTCCATTTTGGCCTGCTCTTCAAATGCCATGATGGACTGAGCTTTCACCAAGGGATTCCATCTTGTTCAAGAGGCAGGGATAATGTGGAGGATAGGAGACCCAGCCAGGAGAACTCTAATTGCAACTCCAAGCAAAGCTTGTCATAAATAAAACCTTATTTAGGATGTACCTAGAGAAGGGAGAGGTCTGCACATTTTCACCTCTTCTTTGTTTCCTTGCTAAGCTTGAAAGCTTAAACAGAACATGTGTATTCTTCTTCTTCTTTTTAATCTATTTATTGGGTTTTAAAAATGCCAAACATACATCACATCTAACCTGAAAAATGATATATGTACAAATATTACCTAAGAAATATTATCTAGATACTTAACTCTTAAAGATACAAAATACTCAAATCAACATTTAAATACGCATTTCTGTAACAACTATCCTAATACGTTTTAACTTGCTTTTTATATTAATTATTTTAACAGTTCTCTATAGACTTTAATCTCTGTTGCTTTTTATATTAATTATTTTAACAGTTATCTATAGACTTTAATCTCTCTGTGTAAGGTTCTCACAATTTCCACTCAATAGTTATAAAAATACACAAACATTTTTTGTCTATCATCTTTTAAATCTTAAGGTTCAGATTATCAAATTCACTACCAGGGTTATTTTCTCTAGATGGAGCTTTCATTACCATATTTTAACTAGACACAATTTATTCATTCTGTTATTTTTCACTCTCATATATCGAAGATTCCCTATGTCTATCTTTTCTACTATACTTGTCAAGATTTCCTTATGGTCATGCAGATCTCTCCTTATATATAATTGAATAGTGGGTGCCAAAGTTCTAAAATGCACTCCTTTAGTGTATGGATGCTTGAACTGTCAGTCAGAAGACGCTGGCTGGGTTGACTGGCTGCTTTGTGCAGTCCCGCCCAGCGTTTCAAGATCTTTTGCATATGGAAGCTGATTGGACTTCACTCCATTCCACACCTCATACCCCCCCCAAGGCAGTTGGAATGTCTGGTGGTGTGTAGGTCCCAGGATCATGTTTTAAAAGCTGCCTGGGGGCTTATGGACCATTCACACACTTTCAACCTTAACATACCTCATAGGGGGAGAGGAGAATGATGACAGCTGCTTGATTTCCAGATGACAGAGATCAGTTTCCCCTGGAGAAAATGGCTGCTTTGGAGGGTAGACCCTATGACATTATACCTGCTGAGTCCTTCCGCCCCCCCCAATGCTGCCCTCTACAGAATCCACCCCCCAAAACTCCAGGTATTTCCCTCCTT
>NW_015171512.1:632896-694901 GCF_001447785.1 Gekko japonicus | reverse complement strand
TTCCATGTTCCCACCTGGCTATATCCCTGGTTATGTTTTTAATCTTGCCTTTCCACCAGCCTCGTCTTGATCTCTTTTTCTTATTTTTATTTTGCCTCCTTGAGTCCGCATGCCTTTTCTCTTCCTTTGTGTAGATTTTTGTTCCTGAGCTGTTTCTTCCATGTTCCCACCTAACTGTGTCCCAGGTTATGTTTTCAGCCTTGTATTTCCGCACACCTCGTCTTGGTCTCTCTTTTTTTCTTTTTATTTCTCCCTCCCTTACCAGAATTTTTTTGTAGCTTCTTTTTTTTTTTTGGCTCTGTCTCTGGATAGAACGTTCTTATCATCTTCATTTCCATTTCTATTGATGGTGCGGACTGAGTATCAGTAAACAACTCTTTACAGCAACAAGCCTGTTGTTCCTTAACATTCTGCATGTCATATATCCATTCCTCATCATTTTTCTCCTCATTTTCCATGGCACATTCATTTCCAAGCACATTCACACAAGCTTGCTCAATAGCTTTTTGTATTCCGTCTCTCAACAACTTTAAGAATTGCTCCAGAGTAAGTTCACCCACTAGCATATTGTCGTCCAGATCCTCCTCCTCCAACCCTTCTGGGGATGCCCTTTTAAAGATATAATTACTTTCAGTTTAAATAAGTCAATAGCCTTCTAGTAAATCAAGCACAAATGTGAGTCCTTAACAGCAAAGTTTTTGACCCCGAGAAAAAAAGAAAAACATCCACTATGATTCTTTCTCCTGTTCCTTCTCTGGCTGCTGATTCCTTCTATTTTGAGCTTAAAAGATCAGGGTAACTTGAAAAGCATCGTGTCAACCATTATAGTTAGAAATAAGCGTACTCACAAAACCATATCCAAATTCAAATTCTTCTTCTGCGTTCTGCTGCTGCAGCCAATATTGTAGAGATTATATATCCACCAAAAAAAAGTTAAAAGGCAGATGGTCGCGCCTTGTGCAGAGCATGGCATTCATGCTCTGCTCCATGGAATGCTCCTGCTTCAGGGCAGAAGCGGACACCCCCCCCTGCACTGCCAGGAGCGGGAGGGGCTGCAACAAAGCCCCCTGCCCTAGACCTCTCTCTGGGAGGTCTGGCGAAGTTCCCCCGGAGTCTGCCCCCCCCGAAAAGAGCGTTGAAGGATTGGGCATCTCAGAGCAGCCGAGAAACTGCCCGCCGCCACACCGTACTTCACTTCCGGTCTAAACATGTGTATTCTTCTGTTCATTTATTAACTTCTAAAAATTTGAACTCTCTAAACCTTGCCTCTGGAAATGTACTGCACCTATTTATTCTATCTATCTGAAGTGGGATACTTGGGAATGGCAGCAGAGAAGCTCTCCATCCCTGATGCATGATAGCTCTGTTGTGATACATCACCCCTGATGTTGCTTGTAGAAGAGCTGCAGGAGGTGCAGCAACTAGGCAGGGCCTCCAAGTTGTAACACAGGCACAGACTCTGTCTGGCAGGAGATAGTCCTAAGAGTCATTGGTGGCAGCCAGTGGTTATCCAGGTTGTAAATGGCACCTTTAGGGAGCAAGGGGAAGAGGTGTATTGTCAAGTGGATGTGGGATTCTTCCAACCTCCCGGGGGTCTGAGAGCAGGAAGGGCTTGTGAGGCCATTTGTCCATAATCACCAATGTAGACATCATTGAACACAGTTCAGTTCAATTTAGTTCAATTTTTATTGTGATTAGCCATTGGCTGTTACAAGGTTACAAAACTCTCAGCAATAAAAATACAGATTATGAACAAGGTATAAACTAATATCAAAATATACAAAAGTACCAAAAGTCAGTAACAAAATGAGACTAATTTAAAACAGTAACCTAGATAATCCCCATTCCTGTTGCCACCTTGGAACGTATATTCTTTGCAGCAAGGGCAAATAATGAAACTTTGTAAGAAACATATGAATCAGTGTCATATAACAAAAATGTGATTTGATCCTCAACTGGGTATACACAAAGACCAGATAAAATACCTGCTAAAAATGTAGCCCTTGGACTGGAGTACAGTGGGCAAAAGAGGATATAGTGAGGTAAGTCACTGAGTACATGGGTGCCACAAATACATAGACGATGGGCCAATGGAGTTTGATTAAAGCGACCCTCCAAAATTGCCACTGGCATTGATTGAAACCGTAGGGAAGTAAAGGACACTCTAAGTATGTATTTGGGGATGTTAACTAGATATGGAGTCCTAGTATGGTCCAATTTAATTAGTTTGTACCATGGTGCTGCTTTTGATTTTAATATCAAAGAATGGTCTAGCCGGGTGTCAAAGTCATAAGTCCAGTTTCTAAGTTGGGATTTATCAACTGATGTTCCCAAAAGATTGTTGGGTATGGAGTATCTTGAACGAATGTTGTTAAGAAAATCACAGTGCTGTGAATCTTTGCCTGACAGCAGGTTAAAGGATTGGTTACTGAGGGAGTTAGTTTGTGAGTTTTCCATTCTTTTCCAGTATCTAATAATTATAAGGTGTGCCCAAGCCTTAAAGGAAGGGATACCAGTTTTAGCTCTCATCAGAGCAGCTGGAGACCCCTTAGGGAGAGCTAAAATGCGCCTTAAGAAATGATTCTGGACTACTTCAAGGCTGGCCAAGACGGCATCATTCCATCCCCATACTTTGACTCCATACAAGAGATGGGGTGTAACCTTACTCTTGTATAGTTTCAAAACAGGGTCTATAAGGCGCCCTCCCTTGGAATAGTAAAACAGGATAGACCTGACCAGTCTTAGTGCTGATGATTTGACTGCTGAAACATGGGGACGTTCTCTAAAAGTAATGCCAAGGTATTTAAATGAATCGCATTGTTTAATTGGGTTTCCAAGAATACTCCAAGGAGATCTTTGCCCTGTTCCTAAAGATCATGACCTTAGTTTTATCAAAATTAATAGCAAGAGCTTCTTCTTTACAATAGGTCCCTGGTTGGTGCAGTAGCCTCTTCAGACCAATTTTTGTGAGAGAGATTAAGACCATATCATCAGCATATAACAGGATTGAAATTTTTTGATGGCCCAATGAAGTGGGAGTAAAGTGAGGCCCTAAAGTTTTCCCAACTATGTTGTTGATGTAAAGGTTAAATAGTAAGGGGGCCAACACGCAACCCTGCTTCACACCCTTACAAATTGGAATTCTGTCAGTTAGGGAGCCAGAGGTTCCTACTCTGACTTGTGCATGGGTGTCTTTATGTAGCTTGTGAAGCAAGAATAACAAACAATTAGCAGTGTTCAGGTCCATGAGCTTTGACCACAATCGGGTCCTGTCAATCGAATCAAAAGCAGCGGCCAGGTCAACAAAGGCTACATATAAAGCCTTCAATGGGCCTTTAATACCTGAGAAGGCCAATTGGTGGAGTGTTAGGCAGTGATCAATGGTGCTTAATCCTTTCCTAAAACCTGCTTGGACAGGGTGGATAATTTGATTCTCAACTACCCAGTCTTCAAGTTTAGTCAGCAGGTATTTGCCATATAGCTTAGCCGCTATGTCAAGCAAACTGATTGGTCTGAACACAGAAGCATAAGATGAGTCCAGCTGGATCAAACCAAAGGTCCATCCAGTCCACCATCCTGTTTCCCACAGTGGCTGACCAGAAGGCCCATAGCAGAGGCCAAAGCTGTTGCTGTCCAGCAGATGGCATTCTGAAGTATTCTGTTTCCAGACATGGAATTACTAGTTAGCTATCATAGCTAATAGCCACTTACGGGCCTATCCTCCATGAATTTTTCAATTCCCCTTCATCCCTGTTCAGAATCCATCTGTATATAGAGGGAATGGATTATTCCTCTCTAAAATGGACTAAAGGAGAACTCTTGGATGTTGTCACATGACATCTTTGGACATATGTCTTGTTGTGATGTGTAAGAACGGTACTACATATTTCTTAAACCACACAAATATAGAATATTTGATGCTCAATTATAGTGTCCAGTAGGATGTTCTCACAGATTATGAAATCTGTGAGACAGCACATTTTCCCATATCTACATGCAGAGTTTAGCCAATCCTTGACAGCAGCACTGGTAAAATTATAAAACTTAAAATGTTTAATGCAGATGTCTGTTTATGGTCAAATCTCTCTTCTTGATAACTAGACAACCACTCTTTTACCTGAGGTAAGCCTAATGTGTTGGTAGAGAGACAGTGCTGGGATTTGCATTATAACAATATCTGTTTCTGATAGGGAATCCACAGGTCTAACCAAACAAACAATGTTTTCAATATGCTTGGCTGCATAGCAGAGATAACCAATATACAAAAGTACTGGTGAAATCATAGCTTAGTCTTACAGCCTCCCCCAGTATATGCTGTTCTCAAAAGGGATGTACCTTTTTAAACAGCTCTGGTGGATCCATGGTTCTGTTCTCCCAGGTGTTCAAAGTTTTGCTTCTGTGCCAGTTGTGGAGCTTTGGTATAAATGTTCCCTTCCAGTTGATCACATTTGTTGGCCCTTTGGAATCTCTGCCAGACAGAGAATTCCTGAAAAGCAGAAGAACAGTTAACAGGTGCTGTAGGCTGCCAACAAGATAAGTTGCGTGGCCACAGTTTAATGGAAGGCAGTTGGGTGATATAAACAAAACAAAAAAGGAAACGATTGTCTGCAGGCCTGCCATGTGTGGCTGGTCCCATAGTTAAGGAAACAGCAGTGAGAAGAAAAACACTGAACTATAAAACTAGTGAGTTGTACTTAACCCAAAGAACAGGCAAGCAGCCAAGGAGAATTGGCCAAATGGAAGGTATTATGTGGCTTTTTGTGTAAGACAAAGGAAAACAACACATGTGGGCAGATGTTTTGTTACTTCAGAAAACAACATTTAGTGTGGAAGGCAGAGAGAAAGATCAGTAGGCCAAATGCAGGTTTTCTCACACAAACGTGACTTCCCCGTTTTACCTGTGGAGAGCCCCTCCTGATATATGTTGTGATAACATGCTATCAGTCTGGGAGGTTACTGCATTATATTGTTATTTTTCAGTAAGGGACTTAGAGTTTTCCTCAACAGTTGCAAATAGTTTCTGACATGAGTAACATTCTTATTTCTTGAAAAACATTCTTACTTCTCCAGGAAATGATTAAAAAATTGTACCTACCAAATCAGAAATGGTGTGGCACCTATCTTATTACAAAGAGCTCAGGGCAGATTACATGATTCTCCCTTCCCACATTTTTTCCCTCACACAAATCCTATAGAATAGGTTAAGCTGATAAAGTGAGAATGACTGGTTCACAGTCACCCAGTGATCTTGATGGCTGACCAGGAATTTGAACCTGAGGGCCAAACCAGATGTGAAAGTATGCTTGTGGAGAATGCTGCCACCATTTAAAAAGTCATCTAAAAATGCCACAGCACTATTGTCCCCACTGCACCTTTTCAACTGCCAAAACAGCTGTGAGGTGGGGGTTGGGCACAGTTACAGACTTTGAAATGACTGCCACAAGGACACTGTCACATGTAGTTTGGCCCTGAATCATCCCAGTCCCAGTTTGACACTCTAACCACTTCTGATTCCCTAAAATGCCCTGCAAATCACAAAAGTAATTACAACTGTCTGAAAGTTGATCATTTTTTTTAAGTTATGGGAGTTGTGGTGTGAACTGGTACAGTCTAGCAACAGATGCACGATGTGAAGCTGCTATGTGTTCTTAACACTAACAGACCCTGCCTACACCATACAATATTAAAATGTTCTCATATGGGCCTTTCTCACACCTTTCTTCCCATCTTCTTCTTCCCTTATGCCATCACCATCATTTGCAGTACCATTCATCTTTGTTTGACAATAAGCCTTTTCTATATAAAAAGTGTTCACATGAAATGTGTGCAGCAGGAGAAGTGGGAAAAGAGAGGGGGAAAGACAAGGTTCAGATCAGAGGCAACCAGTTAATGCTGTGATAACTATCAGCATTTTACTATGAATTATTCTTGGTAATGCGCCCTTAAAATGCCAGAAATAGGACTTCCCCACCTTAAGGAGCTGACATAGACTGCTGCAGGTAGAAACTAGCCTGTGATATCACAGCCCTTTTGGTGTTTTTTGTTAGCCACTAACTCACTTAATTTTGTGTAGTTTAACACATTACAAGATTGTTCAAGAGTGCCATAAATGATGTCAAACACCATCAGAAACCACTTCAGAAAATCATTGCCTGTAGCCAGATCAAAAGGTGAACACCTGGAAACTAGCAGTGCTGGGAAAATAGAATAAATCATTTTTCCCTCCTTTTCCTCTTGAAGATTTGTTAGTTTTTCTGTAAAGAATTTGAAAGGTTTATTTACAGCTTTCCAAATGACTCCTAATTTATTTAGAAGTAACACAGGCAAGTAAAAACTATCTTGGGTGCAAATCTACCACAGGCAAAGGTGTTTTTTTTTTCTTTTGATTTTTAAAATAAATATTGTGACATACCCTCTCATCCTTTCTTCAAGAAATATTTTGAGGAAGATTGCAGAGTATTGCTGAAGGAAATTATCTAATGTCATCCTGTTTGGTAAGTTCTGCTTGAGAAGGGTTATACTCATAAAAGCATGAACATTTTATATGCAGTTTAGTTCGCCTTAGCATCATAAATAACTCTTAGGTCTACATGCACTATCCCATGTTGGCAAAATAGTTAAGCTGTCCATTAGTGTTTCCACTTTAGAGACACAAACAGCACAATAAAATATTTCCCAGATTCTTCTTATTCTAGATCTGTCCATCAAGATTCATTAGTGAAAACACAGCATACAACTTCAAATGAAATAACTGGAAAATGATACAGAGAAGGGAGGGTGGAAAACAGGGCTGCCAATGAATGAAGGCAATACTGTAACAAACAAGCAAAGGCTGTGATCCTGTGTGCAGTTGACTTTAATTGACTGTGGCCCAAAGAAATAGAATTGTGCAGCTGAAAAGAACCCATCCTCACTGAAACAGGGAATTATGTGAATTGAAATTAAATAAAATCACAGTGTGCCACAAGCTAAGATTGGGAAGAGCCAGGGCTATTTTTGGGCAGGAACGCACAGGAACGGAGTTCCGGTTGGCTTCCAAGTTGGCCACACCTAGCAGGAACTCATTAGCATAATAGGCCACACCCAACAGCAGAAACTCATTAGGATTGGCTACATTAGGGGTGTTTAGCCTAACATGCAAAGGAGTTCCTGCTACAAAAAAGCCCTGGGTTTTGACAACAAACAAGGTAAGCAGAATAAGAAGCAAAAGGTGGGTGTGGCTGGATGAGCACATGTCTGGTAACATGGGGGTGTGGCTTAATATGCCAATAAGCTGTGCTGTCATGGGTGTGGCCTAATATGTTAATGAGTTTCTGCTGTTGGGTGTGGCCTATTATGCTAATGAGTTCCTGCTGGGCTTTATCTACAAAAAGAGCCCTGGAAGAGCCCATTTGCTATGAGAATGATCTTGTTGCTAAGCCAGAAATATTCAATGCACAGATGAATTTAAATGCTTTGCCAGTTGCTCCAAGTGGCTTATAGTATGACAATAAAACCCATTCTTTCTATGGTAAGTGGGGCAACTTGCACTGATGTGAAGAAAGGAAGTACAGTACCAAAGATGGGGAAGAAGGGCTTTAATGACAGCACCTGTGTGACAAATACCATTCTGACTGAAGTGGGAGAACTGAGATGATACAATGCAGCATTAAATGCAGAGAGGCTGTGACACTGAAAAAGTAGAGGGTATATTCAAGACTTTTGGTTGCCAGTGATAAAGCTGCAAAAACCCAATACAGATACTTGGGAGGTGCCGTGACTACACTACTACTAGAATTCAATGAAAATACTGCTTTTATAGATACTATAGTACAGTGGTGGCAAACCTATGGCACGGGTGCCATCGCCCCAGCCAGGCCCAGACCATCATTAAAGTGTTGAATTTTCCGCCAAATAATTTTAAGTAAATGAAAGCATTTGGGATTGCTTTCCTTACTTTGTTTGGATCATCTTAAGTTAATGTATGAGTTGTTTTTTCTAAAGTAAAACCTCAGTATTCAGGTTAAATTGCCGTGTTGGCCACTTTGCGATAAATAAGTGGGTTTTGGGTCACAGTTTGGGCACTCGGTCTCTAAAAGGTTTGCCATCACTGCTATAGTATATACAACATGTAAATATTTTTGTGATAAATATGCTGTGGTTTGTAAAGCTCACTCCTGAGCCAGATCATAATTAAAGAGCCTCAAATGGAATATAGGACAATATCCCCAAGATCTCTGATGCAGAATTGCAGAGATTGTGTCTTTGGAACGTGTACAGACAGCCAGTAGAGGGAGCAGACTCAGACTCTATGTGAAGAAGCTGGCCCTGCAATCACAAAGGAAATGAAGGAAATGTCCCCCCCCCTTGGGACTTTGGAAGCCTCAGTGAACACTGAGAATGGCATTTTCTGTTTCATGTTTTGTTTTTTAAAGTGCCAGTACTCATATATAAGGTTGTGCTCACTTTCACTAATTTTGCCCTCTCTCTGCAGATCCCCACAGGGCTGTGTCTGAGTATCCACTTTCTCTGGCTAAGTGGGATGGGCCAGTGCTCGAGGATCAGGACTTTGGATAGCCCCCCCCCCCGTGCCAGTACTCAACACTGGTGAATGCTGTCACAGAAAAGGTTTTGCTGAAAAACATGTAGTACATATGAAAAATATTATACAGTCAACATCAGCCTCCCTCTCTACCATGGGCCCATGCCTCTGCTATCTGTTACATACAATTCTGCAACAAACCCAGGAAGAGCTATAACCATGGAGTGATGGACCCCAATGCATAAGGATTATATGTCACAGGAAAAGGTTCCTGGGTTTCAACAGGATAACTATAGCTTTCTTTAATATTTGAAAGGCATCCATGTATATTTGGGAGGCACACAGCTGAGAGCAGTTTAGGACAATCCTAAGCATTTTGCTGTCTTAACAAGTCTTGCAAAAAGGCTTTAAAACTTTAAAATTACTAATTGTTACTCCTTATACTTGAGTTGAACAAAATAAGTTGTGACCTCAATGTGTGTGTTTCATGAGGACTCAGCTGTATTCTGCCAAGTAGCTAAGTTTAGGGTGAAGTTCTGGTATTTCAGATAATTATTTCATATGAAGCTGCCTCTTGATCCATCAAAGTAAGTATTGTCTACTCAGACTGGAAGTGCTCTCCAGGGACTCAGGTCGAGGTCTTTTGCATCACCTCCTGCCTGGAGATCCTGAGGATTGAACCTGGGACCTTCTCCATGCCAAGCAGATGGTCTACCAGTGAGCCACAGCCTCTCCTCTTTAAATTATTACATCCTACTTATTTCAGTTCAAGTCTGTAGGACTCAGAGGAAGCTGTGACATTTTAAAAGCAAGAGAGATTCTTTAATATTGGAAATAAAGCAAGTCATATTAGGAAATCAATAACTGCCTCTATTAGCTGCAGTGAAAACACTCTCCCATAACTGACTCCTTCAACATTGGGGTGAATTCTCACGGATTGCATTTTTCACCCAAGGACTCCTCCATCCCATAACTAAGGCACATAGGAGTCAGCATGCCCATTCTTGAGGCAATTAAATTCTCACTTGCAGAGAGGAAGGCATGAATCTGCATGTGAATGAGCTTCCCTCTTCCTTTCCTAAGATCCCCAAGTGGGGAAGGGGTCTTTTGTTTTACAAAAATGGAGACCATATGTGAGAGGACTTTACCTTGCAGTACTGTATTTCTTTCAGCAATTTTCTCTCAACCTGGTTGACTTCCAATATCAGAGCCTGGCTGTCAGAAAAATACTCAAGCATTGGAGCAGGATAGGGCAGAATTTAGTTCTCCTTGCCTGGGCACTTTGGTTTTGGTTAAAAATGTTCTGTCCATGTTATGTATTGAAGTGTATATATAACTGCTATGTGAACTGTGCCATTGAGACTTGGATGTGAATACTGATGTGTGAAACGCCTGATTGAAATGCCATGTTAAGCTTTGCCCTGGGCTAGGATCCTAATGTAACCAATGGGAGCCCTAGCCCAGAATATGTTTGCCAATCACCGTGCAGAGCGGGATCGCTTGTGATTGGTCCTTATTGCTTCAACCTCATAGGTTGCTTTATTGTACAGTGGGTGTGGCTACATTAGCCGGGAGTGTTTAAATATCGACAAGCCAGTGTAAATACTTTGATGGGTTCTGGCTGGCGATTGTTGTACCGTAACGGAGAAGTAACTGAGCTGAAGAATAAACCGCATTCTTGCTGAAATCACTCTCCGACTCTTTGTTGAGCGCACGACTTAACAGTCCATGTGACTTGTATGTTAATGGGTGAAAAGAAAAGAAATCAAATGCCCTAATGTGCCTAAATTTACTTTCCCTATTTTCTCAAGTGGCCTTACACTACTCACCCTTTCCCCAGGATGAGGGTTTTTCTCCTGCAGCAGCCTTTCTCCTGGCTCTGCCCTCTGGAAGAAAGAACAACTCTTCCTGTTGCGCCAGAACTTTTATTCCAAGCCCTCCTCTTTTCCTATTGGTCCATTTTGGTTCCAAAACCTCCCAGGGGCTTTTGGGAGTTGTAGGCCCAGCCTCACCTACTGCTAGCCAGGCTCCTTGGGCCTAGTAGGCCTCTGGTAGCACAGCCCAGATCATGACACCACCCTAGGTTCTGCAGGGCATGTAAGGCTGTTCTTTTTCAGGCACCCTTTGGGTGATTGTGATCCACCAGGCAGCTGGTATTCTTCAGCTGTGTCTTCATCATCCATGCATCCTATCCTGCTTGATAGTGGATAGATTGAATGGGGATAGATTTTTAACCATTTTATATTTTAAAGATAATTTATTATATCTTTGTATTGTTTTTATTGGTGTATTTGTGTACGGGCCTGATCTGGGTGGAGGCAGTACTACAGATAAGTGCTATTTTTGTTTTTATGGGGAGGTTAATGCACAATACTCTATCTGAACCTTCATTATATTGAAATCCAGCTGAATTTTAGTGAAATGACAGTTCCCAAGCATAATGACCACTTTCTTATTTGTTCATGACTTAACTAACTGATATGATATTTAGCATGTACTGTAATCGCACAAGGCCTACAGAAAGTCTCATTCATTGTATTCAATATTTTGATATGTTAGAGGTTCTGTCACATCATGGCACACCAAAACAAAAGTAAGTGAAATTGTTTATTGCCCAACAAGCACAGTGTTCTCCTACCCGCCCTGAATGTTCCCTAACTTAATTACCAGCAGCTCCCGTCCTCTAGCCAGCAGGGATCCTCTGTAAAGTTCTATCCTAATAATTCCTTGTAAGGATGTGTCTCTAAATCACAAACAATCACTACAACTTCTCAGCTATATTTCAGCTATTTTTTTAAAAAAAATCCCCTTTATTAAGTTTGAACCCATGTAAGTGTTCTTGACTAAAATAACAGATTTATTGAGATAAGGTTCCAAACATTCAATGAAACATTCAGCATATAACATGGTATTATTTTTACATTATTAATTTTCTCTTTAGAATACAGTTGCCCTAATGAGTATTTGATATGATAAATATTAAGAATGTGGATTACTCATTCATTCCACACTTGGCATGGTTACCCTGTATGCACAGTTGCTGCATAATAAATAGATGTTTTAAATGTTTGCTCCTAGAGGTCTTTTCTTGAACTTAAGTGTAAGTTATCTAAACAGTTGAAAAGAGATTTATAGTTATGAAGAGGCCTATATGTCAAGCAAAGTTTTATGATATGTTCCATAATAAATTAGCAATAAATGGATACAGGTGACTGTGGAATTTACGGCCTTTAATGTTTTAATGCTCCACAAAAGGGGGGAAAGGCTCTTTTTAAGGTCTAAGAGGGTAATACAAGAATACCATCTACAAATTGTCAAATTAAATCCTTGTTAGGTAGAATATCTTCAGTTTGACCAGCAGCAGGCAAAAAAGGCAAAAAGAAAATGTTCAGAAGGCAAAAGACTATGAAAGATAAAAAGAAAATTACACATCACGGTTCCTGCCCTATCAGCATGACTGAGGCTGTCAGTGCCCCATCTGACAAGTAGCCCATGTGGGTGGGGTGGGGGGGATTAAAGTTTTTTAAGGAGGTAACCAAAGAGGAAGAGGACTAAAACTGCCCTTCAAATACTCTGATCAGCTTAATTCCGCTGTGCCACTTTTTGCAGAACCCAGTGCTCCTTCATTGGGAGGAAAAAACTTCCCTCCATGGAGAAGGCAAAGCTGAACCTTTCCCCTGCAAGACAACTTTTTTGGATGTAAAGGAAAGGGGTTATTTTTGCACTCTCTCACACAGCAGCCCAGGCAAAGCTACATTCTGGTGCAGATATAAACTTTGTGTTAGATTTAAAAAAAAAAAAAACTGGCCATATATTCAGCAGGCCCACTTCAAATCAAAGAGACCTTGCAAGCAATGGATGCATTCTAAGCACAGTTATAGCTCCCTGCTGAAATCCTAAATTAAATGATTAAAGAGACTGATGATGCCCTCACCAGGCCTGCTCTAGAATGTAATTAATGACCCTAACTGAACTAGTAAACTTATCAGAAGTGATTTTAAAATATGAAATACTGATTTTTCCCCCCTGCTTGCTCATCAAGGATTTGCCCTGATCTGATAGCCCATGCTAGCCAGGTCTTGTCAGATCTCAAATGCTAAGCAGGGTCAGCCCAGGCTACTACTTGGATGGGAGAATATCAAGGAATACCAGGGTTGAGTGACACAGAGGCAGAAAATGACAAACCATCTCTGACTGTCTCTTGCCTTGAAAACCCCACAAGCTTGCCATAAATTGGCTGTAATTTGACAACAATTCTACCACCAACAACAAAGAACTTCAAGATAGCTCAATTAATCTATATTTTTTATTTACTAGGAGTAAGGCCATTGTGGGAAGAAATACAACGAGCTCTAGAAAGAAGCTCCAGGTGAGTGTCCTGCCTGTGGCTGGTGGGGCGGCAGAGGGAAGGGGAAAATAGAAGGAGGAGAGCCGTGTTTATTTCCTTCTGCTAAGTTGTAAGGCAGGGCTGTCTCAAGTCATTGTGCTGCCCCAAGTGGGTAGTATGGGAGGAGAGCCACATGGTAACAGGGATGGTTCCCTCCACCCCTGACTTATGTTGATTTGAGGCTAAGCAGTGGCAGCTAAAGTAGAAAAGTACCTCCTCCTATGCCATGTTTTCTGGGTTCCAATGGTCTGGAAAGTGGTTCCATATTCAGTTACACAGTTGCCAACTCTGGGTTGGGAAATACCTGTAGATTTGAGGGGTAGAGCCTAGGGAGGGCAGGGTTTGTGGTGGGGAGGGACCTCAGCAGGGTATAATATCATAGAGTCCACTGCCCAAAGCAGCCATTGTCTCCAGGAGTACTGATCTTGGAGGTATCCAGGTGCCGCCTGGAGGATGGCAACACTAAGGGGAGGACCAGACCTATACATTTGAGGGGTAGAGCCTGCGGAGGGCAGGGTTTTGGGTGGGGAGGGACCTCAGCGGGGTATAATGCCATAGAGTCCACTGCCCAAAGCAGCCATTGTCTCCAGGAGAACTGATCTTGGTCATCTGGAGATGAGTTGTAAAACCTGAGGAATTTTCTGTAGGGGAAATGATGTACTGTGGCTGGGGAACACAGTGATTTCTGGGAGATCTCCAGGCCCCACAGGGAGAGTGGCAACCCCAGTGGACGTTTAGGAGAAGATTGGGAGATGTATTTTACCTCAGGACATATTCAATGACTCCCAACAGCAACAGCAAACTGTTTAGAATGTTGGAGGCAAGGGCCAATCAGGCTGCATATGCAAATGACTTCTGTGTTCTGACTGGCTATGCAAGGGGAGAGGATGACGTGTGGAATGGAGTGAGGCCCAATCATCCTGCATATGTAAATGACTTTGAAAGGCTGGCCCAATCAGGTAGAAGGTGAATCATCAGAAACACGGCTAGCCTTTTATATATATCTAGACTAGGAGCAAGGCTCATTGTAGAAACAATTCAACAGGCGCTAGAAAGAGGTGAGACATTCCCCCCCCCCATTTCCCCTGCTTTCTACCCAGTGTTGAGGATCAGCCGTTTGAGGGGGTGTTTGCAAAGACATGGCTCACAGAGGCTGCGGAGGGGCACCCTGGAGGCTCAGCAGGGCATCTTTTCAGCCCGGTCCCCTGCTCTCTCCAGCTGCGCTCCTGGGAGGGTCTCAGGCTTGGTGCAGGAGGCAACCAAACCAAGCGAAGCGTCGCTGCAAGAAATACAGTCGCCGAGCACCGCAGGAGAGCTGCACAGTGGGCATGAGGTCGGCCTAGGCTTTCAGGGCAGAGAAGTTCCCCGCAGGGCAACTCATCCATCCTGCGTGCTTGCCAGGATTCCAGCCGAGGAGCTGGGCACACCCTTGAGCCCTCCCCAGAGGCTCCCGGGAAGCACCACCACCCCAGCAGCAGCCCCGTGCATAGTGGGCCTGGGGTGGGGAGGGGCCTCTGCTGTCACCTCCTCTTTTTCCTTGTCCCGCCCTCTGGGCTCAGCACTTTCAGCCGGCCGGCTTTGGCTTCTTGCCCAGCCAGGTGGCAGTGGCCTGTGAGCTGCCTCCAGTGTCCTCCACCACAGTGGCACACCGTGCCCTGTCCAGTCGCAGGGCAGCTGGTGACCTGAAGTTGGCCTTGGCCAACGATGACCACCACGGTGCCAGCAGGAGTAGCCTGGGGCTCCTCCGCCCACCGGGGCGTCCATCGCCCTGGCAGCTCCCTGAAGACTGAGGGCGAGATGCTGGGTGGCAGCTGTGTGGGCGGGAGTGAGATGACGCAGCAGGGCAATGCAGGCAGTGGCTACAGACCCCTGGTGAGTGACACATCAGGGAGCCAATGAATTTTGCCGTGCATATAACGTTGCCATGCGAAAATGCTTTTATATATGAGACAGATTTGCATAATTTATAGTCTGCCTTGCTTACTGAGAACCTGTAAAAGATCAAGGAACCAAACCTAGCTACCATCTCTAGTACCAGCTTTTTCCTTTGTACTTCCATCAATAATGTCATATATACAGTCACATGCTAACAACACCCTTTGGATATAAACTGAAGTTCAAACTAACCAAATGTAAAGGATTGAATAGACCTCAATTTTAAAGCCTCATGATGCTTCAGACAATGTACAATTCCATTGTATAAAGTCTGAATGATGTCTACGTGAGTGTGTTGAGATACATACGGCTGCTACAATCTGGTAATTTGCAATTGTCAATTTATTCTTGCAAACTAAAGTTCAGAATCATTCATGTTTCAAATGATAGGATAGGCACTATGTGAATGTGAATTTGGCAACCTTCTACCACGTTCAGTCTGAGATAAAAATGGATCTGAACAGAAATGAGGGAGGAAATACTCAACCTGTTAGAAAAATGGAGCATGGCAGATGGGTGGCCCCAGGGCAAGGGCTGCATATATGCAAAGAAATTGGATCTGGCAACAAGGAGTCGAAAACCAAAGGCCACATAGAACAGCCTGTTGCCTCTCCCCCTCATCCATATATGGGCAACAAACCACATTAAAGATGCAAGCCAGACACATCTGGGCTCTGGAGGAAAGGACAAGGCAAAAATTACTTTAAGGTTACATATATCCAATCCATTATCACTGTGTCTGCACATTAACACATCAGTACAAAAGTGGGGTGTTTAAAAGTCCTCTGATAATACCAGTAGAGCAGTTCATAGCTAAAAGGAACCACATGCCATTAGAGCCCTCTGCTTAATAAGAAGAGACATTTATTTTAGAGGAATCTATTCTTTTTGGAGGCCTGGCTCTTAAGGCTAATAAGTCACTGAGTTAATCTATTTGATCTACTGGACTGATCTGCTCCCAGGGTGAAAGACCGTGCCTTCTTCTGTTTATGCAGCTCTAAACATGGTTTCTGCTCTGTAGATGATAATGATACAGATAATGATGCTCCATCAACTTACTAAGGACAGCAGATAAATCTTGTGCATGTACAATGTCCTGCAGTGGTTGTAGCTGGTTCTCTCTGGCTCCCTAGCAAGCAGCTGAAGTCAGTCAATTTGCCTTACAGTGTTCTGGAAGAAAAACGTTCTTCTTTGAACCAGGTGGGGTTTTACATGGATCGGTTCTGAGTTGATTAAAGTCATAGTTGGGAGCAAGTTTGTATTAAATAATGGGAGTTCATTGCCCAGTTACTAATATGTGATTCTGCCTTCTGCTAAGGCAGATGGTTGGTCTTCTAATCCAGCCCTATCTGACATGCAGCAGCAAGTTTTCAGGCAGTGAAAGGTCTTCCTCAATGAGAGCTACTTGAGTTCCTTTTAATTCAAGATGGGAGGGACTGAACTTTGGACAGCCTGCATGGAAACCGTATCACTGAGCTGTGGCCACTGCTTATATCATTATAATTGCAAGATTCTATTCCAGCAGTTCTAGCTCCTGCCAACCTAGCAGTTTGAAAGCAAGAAATTGCAAGTAGATAAATAGGTACCACTTCGGTGGGAAGGTAACAGCATTCTGTGCGCCTTGGTGTTTAGTCATGTCGGCCACATGACCACGGAAACGTCTTCGGACAGCGCTGGCTCTTCGGCTTTGAAACGGAGATGAGCACCGCAACCCTAGAGTCGGATTCGACTGGCTTTCGAGCAAGGGAACCTTTACCTTTATTCCAGCAGCACCTTAAAGGCCAACAAGTCTTCTGCTTTCTAGAGTCAAAGCTCCCTTCAGCAGATCCCTAATAAAGAGAGGTTTGATTCCTGAAAGTTTATACCCTGGAAATCTGGATGGTCTGTAAGGTACTACTGAACTCAAATCATGCTCACCTACTGCAGACCTGAAACTATTATTATAATTATATAATTATTATTCTCTGGACTGTGCTTTTTATGGTAAGGATTAGGGGTTAAGCCTGTTACCAGATTCTTCTATCACACAGGTTTAATTTGAAAATCCTAGGTTCTAACAGAGCTCTCTCTGTTAGGGCCAAAATTGCAGACATCTTTTTTTTCTCAATCACACCAACAGAATGTGAATGTGATAGAAAAATTACCATTAACATTGCTGCCTGCTTCTTGCATCTGTTCTGTATAAATGGTGTATAACATGGCAATGGCATGAAATCCCATAAATGGGATAAAATAGACAAACTAATTAGGAACAGCAGCAAAAATAGGTGCAACAAAGAGGCTCACCATGACAACATATGAAACAAAAAGAAATGAAAAAGGGCATATTGATATATCCCTGTGGCAAAGAAATTATGCTTGCAGAGGACAATACAACAAATAAAACTGTAGGGTGAATTTTCCGTCATCTTTCTAGGGCAAAATTAGTGTTTGTTGGAACATTTGATTCTACAGAATTTGCATATTGTGACCACCATGGAGCTGATCTGAAATTGTGCAAATTGTATATGCCGTACATCTTGGAGTTGAAACTGTTTCTAATGTACCAAATTAAGATCTATAATATCAGTCAAAGTAGCTACGCACAGGAACGCACAGGAACGGAGTTCCGGCTGGCTTAAGAATTGGCCACGCCCACTACGGCCAAAAACTTTACATGCGTGGCTACAGAGGGAAGGCCTGGAGAGTGACCCCCTCAGCGACTCCAAGGTGGGTGGGCCAGGCGGCCCTGGAAGGATCGGGGAGGCATTTAAATGCCTCCCTGTGCCTTCCCCAGCCTGTCCAAGGCCTGGCTTGCCCGGGCTCCCCACAGCCACGGGGCACCCAGGCAAGCCAAGGGAAGGCAGCTTAAACTGCCTTCCCTTCCCTCCAAGGGCTGGCTTGCCTGGGCTCCCCGCAGCCGCTGGGCACCTGGACAAGCCAAGGGCTTGGGGCATGGGGTGTGCTCTAATATGCTAATGAGTTTCTGCTGTTGGGTGTGGCCTATTATGCTAATGAGTTCCTGCTGGGCTTTTTCTACAAAAAAAGCCCTGAAAGTAGCTAATGCTTAAACGGTTTACTGATAGCTAGAAAGGTGTGACTTCTTTTTTTGGTAAACAAATTTTTATTTTCTTAGGAACATAACATATAAAAATTAAATCATTCAGTCCATTGTTTACCCCATTCCCTCCCTCCCCTCCCTCCAATGGCTTCCCGCAATGCTTCTCCCCCTTCACACAAATTTCATTATATCATTAATACATCATTTGTTATCATACAACCTCAAGATAACATCATTTGACTTAATATTGATCTAAACATATTAAGTTTTGTTTTACATCCCAGTTCTTTTCCAGATATATTTTAAAGTCATTCCATTCTTGAAAAAACACGTTGTCTTCTTGATTATTCAACTTCTTTGTAATTTTATCCATTTCTGCCATGAACAGAACTTTTTGTATCCAGTCTTCGATTTCTGGTACTTTCTCAGTCTTCCAAAATTGTGCATAAATCATCCTCGCTGTTGTAATAAGGTACCAGAATAAAGTCCTTTTAGTCGAGTTAACTTCTTCCATTTTTAGTCCCAAAAGCAGAATTTCAGGCGCTTTCTTGAAAGAGCACTTAAGTATTTTTTGCATTTCTTTGTGGACTTTTGTCCAAAAGAGTGTAGCTTTTTCACAAGTCCACCACATATGGTAAAATGAGCCCTCATGTTTTTTACATTTCCAACATTTATTTGACATATTCTGGTTCATATTTGCAATTTTCTTTGGGGTCATATACCACCTATACATCATTTTATAACAATTCTCTCTAACATTGGTACAGGGTGATATCTTAATAGCATTTTTCCACAAATATTCCCAGGTTTCTATGTCAATTTCCTTGTTCATATTTATTGCCCATTTTAACATTTGCTCTTTCACAGTCTCATCTTCTGTATACCATTTTAACAACACTTTATACATTTTAGAGATATCTTTTCCCCCTCCACTCTCCCATACCTTTTCCATTTCATTTTTTTCCTCTCTAAAACCATAATTTCTTTTGTCTGACCTAAAAAGGTCAGAGATCTGCATGTATTTCAACCATTCATATTCATATTCAATTTCATTCTGCTTTTTCATTACCCATTCTGTTCCCTCTTTTTTTATTATGTCTTTATACAGCAACCAATCTTTGTCTCTACGTCTTGAGTAAGATGTTAACACTTCCACTGGTACAATCCAAAGTGGCCTTACATCACCAAAATATTTTTTATATCTCATCCATACCACAAATAATGCTTTTCTTACCACATGATGCTTAAAAAAGCTATCCATTTTTGTTTTGTCATACCATAAATATGCATGCCAACCAAATCTACAATCATGACCTTCTAACCCCAATAGCTTATCATTTTCTAATTTCACCCATTGCTTCAACCAGGTCATACAAACCGCTTCATAATATAATCTGAGATTTGGTAGCTGTAGTCCACCTCTGTCCTTGGCATCACAAAGTATTTTCATCTTAATTCTCGGTTTCTTGCCTGCCCAAACAAACTTTGATAGTTCTTGTTGCCACCTTTGCAGCAAATCTGTCTTACTAAGTATTGGTATTGTTTGGAACAGGAACATCAAACGTGGTAGGACATTCATTTTTATAACTGAAATTCTTCCCATCAGTGACAAGTTCATTTTGTCCCATTTCTTAAAGTCTTGGGTTAACTTAGCCCATAGTTTTTCATAATTGTTCTTATATAAGTCTATATTCTTTGCAGTTAACTCAATGCCTAAGTATTTCGTCTTCTTTACCACTTCACATTGTACCAAATTTTGTAGTTCCACTCAAGGCAAGGCAGTTTAAACTGCCTTCCCTTCCCTCCAAGGGCCGGCTTGCCTGGGCTCCCCGCAGCCGCTGGGCACCTGGACAAGCCAAGGGCTTGGGGCATGGGGTGTGGTCTAATATGCTAATGAGTTTCTGCTGTTGGGTGTGGCCTATTATGCTAATGAGTTTCTGCTGGGCTTTTTCTACAAAAAAAGCCCTGAAAGTAGCTAATGCGTCAACGGTTTACTGATAGCTAGAAAGGTGTGACTTCTAATCATTAAATTGTCTAACTGGAATTAATAATAAAACAATATAGGAAAAGTTATAGATTCCAGACAAGCATCTTCTTTTTTCCTTATGGGACACCCAATCACAGTGCTAACAGGTCAAACACAATCTTCTTCATGATGACTTTACTTTAAACTCTTCTGCAATCCATTTGTAGAAAATGCAACTGAGAATCCTCCGAATGATTCAATGATGTTGTCATAATTTTTTGGTTCACTAAGTACAAGCAGTTCTGCATGAGAAAAGAATCCCTTATAACAGAGAGAACATGTCCACCACTGTAATGGGTTCCAAGCCTTTCAGTGTCCCATTACAGCTTCTCTTGCAACTCTTAATGCAATATATTGTAAAGGAATGTCTCTAAATTCAAGTTCTCATCCCACCAATTACCTGTTCACAACCGAAACTGTATGCATTTTAAACCAGATATCACTGATGTAGAAATAGACTGCTTACCTTTGCAAACAGAAATTTCTAATGGAATAAGAACACAAGAACAGTCCTGCTGGATGAGGACAAAAGTCCTCTATTTTCTTCTGTATTCGAAAAAGTACTTTGTACTGAGGAGTTAAACGGTGCAGCTACAAAAGGAGCAAGATCAAAGGGCCTTTTACAGCAAAATAGACAAGTACTTTGAGGAAGACAATTCAGGAAAATGATCACAGCTCCTGTTACCAGGTAGCTAAAACGAGTATAGTGCAAAAACGTAATATTTATTCAAACTACTGTATTAAATAAACATTTACCAAAATATTTATGACAGTATTTCTGTGGCTGCAAGTTTTGTTTATTTTCCATATTTGGTTGGTTTAGCATTGCGTCAGCATGTAAGGAGAGAAACTTCCTTATAGTGACAAGATGAAGTTCCGCAGAAGTCTGAAAACAGCCTTCTATTTAATTTTGGCAGCCACAACAGTTCTGATGTTAAAAGATTTATGTAACATTATCCAGCTCTCCTTAAGGATTTTCCTTATATGGGTATATATTGTAAAGGCATCACTATAGAAGTGTTATAACTGAGGGAAGAAATGGTGCTGTGAGTTTCAGATGTGTCTAAGCTTGAAAGAAAGCCAGATGGGGGGAATGGGGGTAAGCCAGTGATGAACTTAGAATGTCATCCAATTATCAAACGGTGAGACACATTTTTTCAAAAGATCAAGAACTCTTTTTGCCCCAAAGCGTATTTTAAGATATTGGACCTAATCCAGCTAAGGTTAGTCATAACTTAACTTTCATTGAAATCAATGCAACTTGAGTTCAGGTCAGACCTGATGGAGACAGTGGATCTTCATTCATATAAAGCCAAATTATAGCTCTGAGCATGTCTGATTCAGACTGGGGTCATGTAAGCAGAGGAGAGTGGGGTCTTGAGCCTTCCACTGGCACAGTTTCATGAAGTGAAACAGGCTCGCTACACGGTTGTTAGAGCTTTTGAAAAGTACGCAGACGGAGAGTGAGTTCAGCAAAGCGTACTTTATTCAGTCTGGAACAAGACACTTTGGCCGGCTCGCAGGCCGGCTTATATTCCCCGAGAAACCGCCACCCAAAACACACACCCATTTCCCAATAGGTTATTTACAGTGGCCGAGAGTCCCATAGGCTACTCAGCCAGGAACCTAGCCTCCCGATTGGCGGGGCTAGGATCCTCATACTCCATTGTCTTTAGTCATGAAGCTCTGTGCTTGTCCCTGGGCAAGTCCGGGCATGTCCGGACTTGTCAGGGCTTGATACACTACAGCTTTCAAGGAAGAAAACAGAGGTTTAAAAAACCTTTCTCCTTCTTGCATGGACCTTTTTGGTACTGAAGTCACATTTGGCTGAATTAGCCTTCAAAAGATAAATGGAGTGGAGAGCTGTGATCTTCATCGAGTCTAGTTTCAGCTAGATTTGTTCCATTTAACTCAACAAGTGCAATAAACCTGAGAGTGGAACTGAATGTCACATAAAAACATGTGCCACCTTCCCATTTCGTTGGGGGGGGGGATTCCAGGAGGGGACAACTTGCAATGGAGAAGGACTGTGTGAGAGTGTTTGTGTTTGTGTGTGCATGTGGGCATGCACGGGCCTGGGATACTTATATCTTTCACTGCCTGCTAGTGCCACTTTTTGGCTAAAACTACATCCCAAGAAGCAGAGTTACAGAAACACTTTGTGGGAATAAATACATATCTAAAAGGCAGGTGTCAGGGAAATTTACAGAGATGTGCAGTTGTAGAGAAGGAATTCTTTGTGCTGGTCTTCGCTTTACAAGACATGGGAGGATACCTAGTTTGAGATCACTTTTGGTTGAGGGGAGGGTCTCTGAACAAGTGGTTCAAAGAGCATTAACAGAAAATGAAGTTCTACAGCTCTTTGACAAATACAAAACTAAAAAAAAATCACATTGAAGAATACCTAAAGAACTCAAATGTGAAAATATTGTTCTCCTAACAGTGATATCAAAGTCAAATACCTTTTATTGGCATACAATATTAAAAATAAACATTTCCCAGTATTAATACACTCCAGTAGAAATTATAAAATAGATAGTCGTGGTAAACCATTCCAAGGATATGTCAGGCCCTAACAGTGATATTCCTGCCAACCTAGCAGTTCGAAAGCAAGAAATTGCAAGTAGATAAATAGGTACCACTTCGGTGGGAAGGTAACAGCGTTCCGTGTGCCTTGGTGTTTAGTCATGCCGGCCACATGACCACGGAAACCTCTTCGAACAGCGCTGGCTCTTCGGCTTTGAAACGGAGATGAGCACCGCAACCCTAGAGTCGGACTCGACTGGCTTTCGAGCAAGGGAACCTTTACCTTTCTAACAGTGATATGCAATGTTACTGATATCAGCTTCCTTACCAGAAAACTGGAAAGCAGCAAGCTGCAAATTTTTAAAAAGGGATCTAGGAGGGATCTGGGATATTCTAGTCCTGTTAGCCTAATGTCTGTTATGAGTAAATTGATAGAAACAATTATTAATGTAGAATTATTACATGAAGTGCAACAAGCTGTGCTGAAGAGGAAGCAGCATGGGTTCTCTAAGGGGAAGTCCTGCCTTACCAACCTCTAGGAGCTGTTCAAGAGTGGTAAACAAATGCATAAATTAGGGTGAGTAAACAGATAGTATGTACTTGACCTTTCAAAAAGCTTTGGGGGAAAAGAGCCAAACTAAATATGACAGCAGCTTTGGGTCCTGAAAAGGCATGGGGGGGGGGGGACAAGAGCACCTGGGTCCACTGTGTCATGTGCACGATCTGGATCAGGGTCTTGTGACAATTTTTAAGGAACTGCAACTGCTTCTAAAATGGCATCAGCTGCCATGGGACGAACCCATAGCCACCTTCGTGTTTAGTTTGGCTCAGAGTTCCTCACCAGCTGTAGACTTGGGGGTAAGAGGATGTGCCATTTTATAGATGTCAACTCAGTGTCCAGCAGCTGAATTTAAAACTGGTAGTTCAATATTTAAATATTTTACATTCATTTGCAAAATAGTTAATTGGTAATTACCTTTTTTAACACTATGCCTTGTCAGAGCTTTGGAAAGAGACAGAGCCCATTTTGAAATGGTTAGAGTCTTTTCAAGGTGTGAAATTGGTATGTGCCAACAACAAAGAGAAGTATTTCTTTCAATATTGGATTTTTATTCCTCTTGAAATGGTGTCACTCCTTGGCACAAGGCCAAAAAAATGGGGCGAGAAATATTTCAGGGCATATGACTATAATAATTTTTTTAAAAAAATCCTGGACTAACAATGGATTAAACTGATGGGATATTGTTTGTGTTAGATCACAAGGAAAAGTATCAAAAATCGAGGCGATAGTTTTGAAACAACAACCAGCAGTGAACAGTTTACTTCTAATATAAAACAGACAGTTCAAAATAATTTGTGGTTTGTTTAATTCTTACTGTTCATCTTATGTTCTTTTGAGTAAGTTTAAACCCACATAGCAGCCCCAGCTGGTTTTAATTTTCATTCTGCATCTTCACTAAGCTGAAAACTCTAGACAATGTCTACAGAGTATGGGAGCAGGGAGAGAAGTCACTCTTATAAACAGAAGTGTTTTATATGGTAGGTATGTTTGGGGGAAAAACATGCTAATGTATTAGAATAAATTACTCTGCTGTCTTTATCTCCTTACATTTGAGCAAACATCAATTGCATGTGGGCCATGTGAAGGAATGTCTTTAAAATGCAAGGCAAGTGTGCACCCATACAAAATCATTACTGTAACAAAACCAGCTGTGTGTAATAGAAAGCAAATGATTTACAATGTTACCATAAGACACTACTTTATTTTACATTATCATAAAAAGAACAGAACTGAGAATTTGCATGACAAACACAAATTCTAAATCAAATTCTTTTTTTGTGGGGGGAGGGGGGTTAATAGGTATTAACTTAAGAAGGTGGATTGTTAAGTATTAAAAGAATATTTCCAGAGAGTTGAGTTGTGCAGCTGGATGAGATTTCTCATCATCTAATGAGAAGAAGGAAATGGAAGCACATCATTTGGAATGATTTGAGGATTTATTTTTACATTACTGGGAGTTTATTCACAGGTCACAACCCCTGAACTAGCATCTCTCTTCTGTCTTTGGAGCACCAATAGCTGAAATGATGTTCCAGGCTAATGAGAAGGAGATCTGAGCCATCAAAGCTCCACTCATGTACTCTATTAATCCCCAACTCTGACCACAACTAGCCAGCATTGGCACTTCACTGACAGTTAGTGGTGGACAAGTCAGAGCCAAAGCAGTGGAGACAAATACTTTGGAATTCCATTTTCCTGTGAAAAGTAAGTTTCAAGCATCCATGGTCTTGATTCAGGACTACACAGGGTGAGGAGAGAATTTTGTCTGTGCTTCCAACCTTTACTTTGTTTTCACTAAGCAAAACCACCCCACAACCCGACATTATTATTAGTACTTCAAAGCAAAACACATGGATCCTTTAAAAAAAACACTCATCATTTTTTCCTTTATTTTTTTTAACAACACAGAAGCAGGTTTAGCTACTCTGCCCTGCTTATGTTTCCCTGATCCAAATTGAGACTACATGTGCTTACAATTGGCCTTTTACAGATGAACAGAGATCCACAAGCTTTATCACATTCTCAGCAGATGAATGCAAAGATCCACATTGTTACATCACTGAAGGGAATACTGTATACAATTGTAGTTGCCCCATCTCCAAAAACAACAACAACCCAGGAAAATATGCAGAAAGGAACAACCAGAATGATCAAGTGGTGAGCAAATCTTTCCTATGAGGAAACACTAAAGAGTCTGGGGATCTTCAGTTAGAATAAAAATATATGACTTAGAGGGAACATGACAGAGATTTATGCAACTTAGGCCCCGGTCACACGGGCCGGATATCATGGGGGGGAGGCGTGGCTAATTGCCCCGGAGGAAACTAATGCGCGGCCGCCCGAGCACACGTCCCGGTCAAGGTCCCATGGTTAGGGGGGAGATGCCGACCAGACGGGTATCCTGCAGTGCGGCACAGAAGCCGTGCCCCGCAATCGCACTAGCAATCGCTCTTAGTGCGCATGCGCTGTTGGGCGCTGTTGCGCAACCTGCGGAGACTTGGGAGACAAAAAAACCCCTTGTGTGTGACGAACAGCGGTGGGCGCCGGATGCCACGTAAGTCCACCAGAAATGCGATCAGACGCCCGCCCTTGCCCCGCGGCTTCCGGAAACTAGTACCTCGGAGGTACTAGTTTTTTACTCTGCATCTTCGGCGGGAAGCCTCGGGTTAGCCACGGGAGCTCTATGCTTCCCAGATGTTGCGGTGTGATCGCACCAGGAAAATCCCCCTACCATCCGTATCATCAGCGCTGCAAATGCTCCGTGTGACCGCAGCCTTAGTATGGGGAAAGTGGACAGCTCTTTTTTAAAAAATGCCCTCTCCCCAAATATTAGAAATCAGAAGTGCACAGTGAAGTTGCTGGACCTACTCTAGACATACGACCAGTTTCAGGGGCTCTTCCTGCTTGTATGCCTTCCAGGGCAGTTGGTTGGGCGTTATGAGATCTACTCCAGGCCCTGCCGCATCGACAGTGAGAGATAGACTGGATGATAGACAGAAAGAGAGAGACAGAGAGAGATAATGAGTGGGGGAAGAGAGGAGGAAGCAAAAGCTGAACTGGAGCTGGTATTGGGGAGGATTCCTCCTGCAGTAAAGGTAAAGGTTTCCCTTGCTCGAAAGCCAGTCGAATCCGACTCTAGGGTTGCGGTGCTCATCTCCATTTCAAAGCCGAAGAGCCAGCGCTGTCTGAAGACATTTTTGTGGTCATGTGGCCGGCATGACTAAACACCAAGGCACACAGAACGCTGTTACCTTCCCACCGAAGTGGTACCTATTTATCTACTTGCAATTTCTTGCTTTCGAACTGCTAGGTTGGCAGTATGAATAGCTAAATAGCAGGAGGACATTTTAAAAGGACATCTGAGCTTCTCATCCCTACCTGTTTTGCTGTGGGCTCCACTGCCCTCTTAAAACTTTCTCGGGGGGGAGACTTCTCCCCCTTCCTCCAGCTTGAGAAAGACTGACTGGATGAGAGTGAGTGAGAGACACACACAGAAAGAGAGAGAGATAATGGGTGGGGGGAAGAGGGGAAGAAGCAACAGTAGAACTGGAGCTGAGATTGGGAAGGATTCCTCACTGCCACTCGCCCATTTCCAACACTGTTCTTCTTGCAGTGTGAATGGCTAAATAGCAGGGGGAAGTTTTAAAAGGACATCTGAATCTGAAACTTTAAAAGGACATCTGAACCTGAAACTGCAAAGTTTTGCAAGTGGGAGAGAAGAATAGTTCTCACTCTAATCTCTGTGGACTCCACTGTCCTTTAAAATCATTCTCTCCAGCTTCTAACTGCTTCTCTCCCCTCACCAGCTTGGGCACTGCTTCTTCCCACTGCTTCTCTCTTCTGACTAACTAGAAGCCAGAGGGAAGTTATAAAAGGAAAACTGAGATGTCATTAATGGATGGGTAGACACAGTGACAAGAGGTAGGGGGCAGGTGGAGAGAAGGCGGGATTTCCTCCAACCAGTGTCAGTTTGTACACACCACCTTTTAAAATGTTCCTTGGCAACCATGACAGACAAACTGCCAAAGACAGCTGTGGTGCTATGGGTGAATGTGGACTCATCTCAGGCTGAAGAAGACTGGAGCCTTGCAACCACACAATTCTCCACAGCAAGGTGAGAGACTAAACAAGCAAAGCTGCCAGGCTGATCCATTGATAAACCAATGGCCATTCAAACAGCTGCTTTTGGCAAGGGTACTCCGAAGGAGCGTGGTGCAGAACACTTGTAGCACCTCAAGACCTGCAGTACCCAGCAAGGCAATCTTTGAAATCTCATCTCACATCAACAAATGATTGTAATTCCCAGACAAACTCCTCTTTGAAGTCAGCTTCAGTTGGCTGGCTGACTATGCACAAGTGAACTGAGCAAGGCTAGACAGCTCTCTGTCCAGTGTTCAATGAAGAAGAGGAAAAAGGAGAAAACCTATGCACAAGGGAACAGAGCAAGGCTAGACAGCTCTCTTTCCAGGGTTCAATGAAGAAGAGGAAAAAGGGGAAAACAAAAGGGAAAAATGGGCTCCAACTGTCACTCCCTTTTCTTCACAGAAGGCTGTCACAGAGCTGCCTCCTCCCTTAAAAGGGCACCGCTCAAAACAACTGAAAGAATATCTGCCTTTTTTTGTCAGAAACAAAGATCCCTCATCAGTACCATACAGAACAATACAATGCCAAAAGTACTTCACAAAAGAGGACGGCCTGCCAAAACGAGGAAATCCAAAAAGCTGACTAATTGGTTACTGCAAGAAATCCATTTAAACAGTAACCAACTATATTATGAAAAAGACATTAATAATATGTAACATTTTGTTGCCGGTCCCCACTTGTTATTGCCTATTTCCCTGTTTCCTCATGGGAATGAAATCCTTTGTAAATGTCATGCTCTTCTATGATAATTCTTGAGCGCTGTGAGATGCTATTGTACCACAAAGCTACCACAACTGATGTTGCTGCACTAGTCCTTAATAGCCTGGGCCCTCCTGTCTTTGGAAGCCTATAAGAGATTATCTGCAAATAAAAGCAAGAACAGAACATAGAAAAACTTGAGAATAGCTGTACTTGGTGTCAAGTCACAATGAACAAGTTACAGCAAACACTGAACTATGTTAGAGATTGGAGCATCCAGTATAGGAGGCAATCATAATAAGTAAGCTTTTGGTCACGATTATCTCCAAACTGAGTAGAATGAGACCATGCGCTTACGCTAATGGTACAGGGTTATGACCTATGGGTTTCTTTTTTCAGATGCAGTTTTCTTTTTCAGGCTGAGCCGATTGTACAGTTCATCATAAAAGAATGTTTCCATTTCAACAAAACAAAACATATGTACATGCACAATTCGTATTGGTGGTAATGTTTTCCCCCCTCAAGTGATTCAAAACAACTCCAACTCAAACTTCCATAGCTTTTTCAAAGAAAGAAAAAAGCTTTCTCTAAGCTTTTTAAAAAATATATTAGTTTATTGAAATTTTCCATTCTTTTTAACAATAACAAAGAGAGAAATAATAAACAAAGAAACAAAAACACTGCAAATTCAGAAAATATGTTCCTTTTTTGTGCAGTTAAAAATTATCTGAAAACAGAACAACTCACAAACACTAAATTAGCTATTTGATCTGTGCAAATGTGCAGTCTAGTCTTCTGTAGATCTGGGTAAGTAAGAAGGTAAGGAGCAAATGCAGAAAAGGAGAGAGAGGGAAGAAGGAAGTATTACTTCATGTGGTTGGTGACATATATATTCTAGAGATGAGTCCATGTTAATATGGTCCACTGCCTCATACAGAGCCCATGTTCACAAAACTGGAGCCATTCCTCGAGCTGCTGGCTCAGATTTTGGCCCTACCTGAAGCAAAATGCCCTCATATGCTTTCCAAAGCCCAATAAACTAAAAACACTAATTAGAGCTGTGATCCAAATACCAGTAATCAGGACCCCTTGATCTGGTGATGAAGTGCTGTTACAAGTTTGGAAGTGGGGATTCAACAGAGACTCCAGCACTAATGCAGGGGATCAGGTGGGTGGGCAGCAAGTCAATCTGAGTTCCCAAGCAAAGGGGCAGAGGCAGAAGCCAGGTGTTGGAAACTAAGTCTGCCCAATAAGATCCTAGAAGGGGAGGGGGCCATGGGGCCAATACAAACAATGATGTGGAAATGGAAGGGAGATAGAGTTGCCAACTGTAGGTTGGGAAATTCCTGGAGATTTGGGGATGGAGCCTGGGCAGGCCCATAGCCAGGATTTTTTTAAAGTCAGGGGGCATTTAAATTTCTTAGGGGGCACTGGCTAATCAATTTAATCCAGGAGAGAAGACTGTGGCTCCCTGGGCTAGATGGGAAGTCAGGGGGCCTTGCCAGCAAGTTGGGGGGGGCCTAGCCCCGAGATGCCCCACTGTAGCTACGGGCCTGAGTCTGGGGAGGGCAGAGTTTGGGGAAGGGAGAGGGTTCAGTAGGAATGTGATGCCATAGAGTCCCTCATCTGAAGCTGCCATTTTCTCCAGGTGAACTGATCTCTGTAGTCTGAAGGTCAGCTGTAATTCCAGGAGAACTTCGGGCTCCACCTGGCGGCTGGTGGCCCTATATGGACAGAGCTAATCTAAATATGAGCACAGATCCTGTGTTAGAAGATGGATAAATTCAGCCACAGTGATAAACAAGCAGGTGTGTTACTTTTAGCAGGGAGATTCCTTTGTAGAGAAAAAGCCCATGGAGAAACTGCAGTCTATTATGAACACTCTGAATGCTGTCTTCTAGGCAAGAATGTCCCTTCTTATGGTCTTTCCATCCAGCCAGAATGATTGGATTGCGTGAGAACTGCTTGTTCCAACCAGTTTCTGCTTTTTGCCCTTTGCTGACTTTTTAACCTGTTATCTGTATGAGGCAGGAGCCCTTCTTCCCCTGCCATGCCATTCCAAGCCTGTTTGAGTTCTCTCTCTTTTTAGAAACAGTTCCCTGCAGCTGCTGTGTGCCTGTAAAGACCATGGACAAACTAGTGAGAATCAGAGAAGAAATGTACTGTGTACTTTGCCTCATAGTCCATTGATGTGAATGTGTTTAGAGGGATGCACTTCTGTTTAGGATTTTACTGTCAGCTACAGTTCAACTATGGCTGCACAGTTAATCCAAGCAGTGCACTTTTTATTGATGGTCCACAGAACTGGAACAAAGCTAAATACAAAGTGAAAAAACACAAAATGCTTCACATTTCCCTGCTAGCCGTAAATACCATATAGCTTCAATGCATGTGTGTTAGATTAGTCTCTACTAGGGATGGGCAAGAACTGGGAACATAGAAGTTTGTCCCAGTTGTGGTTCGTGAGGTAGCACGAACCTCCCCGTTTACCAACCAGTTTGGTTCATGAGGTTCAGGGGAAGATCTGAGATTTCCCCTCCCTCCTTTCTGCTGGTGGCAGCTTCCTGAGGCCAGCAAAATGGAGGGGGGGGGAGAGTTTGCAAAAGCCATTTCAGCGATCCCTCTCGCTTCCCCCCATGAACCCTACAAACTTCTGAAACCATGTGAAGGGTTGTGGGAGTGTCGTGGATAGGGATGGACACAAACCTTTGGTTCACGAACCACAAACCAGAGATGTTCATCAAGAAAGTAATCTCTACCTCTCCACACCTTTAAGAAGGGCAAGCAATACAGTGGACGAGGACCAATGATTCATAGAAATACCTTTCCTTTCTGTTTGCTGTTGACTCGCAGCTGACTTATGGTGACCCCATAGGCTATTCAAGGCAAGTGACGTTTAGAGGTGGTTTGCCACTGCCTGCCTCTGTGTCACAACACTAGTATTCCTTGGAGGACTCCCATCCAAATACTAGCAGGGCCAACGCTACTTAATTTCCAAGATCTCATGAGATCAAGCTAACCTAGGCTGTCCAGGTCAGGGCTACCTTTTTGTATACCAGCCAGAATTTGAGACTGTCGAAGAAGGTATTGAAATTGTACAGTTTTTTTTATTTTTGGCACTGTCTTTTTTTATGAGATGCTAGAATTGGCATTGCCGGTTTCTGTTGCAAAAGCAGCATAGTGTTATCTTTGCTGAATAAGAAATACTTTGTTGTAGGCTATCAAAACAAACAAAGTGCTAAATTAACTTAATATGACACACTGGACCAAAAAATCACTAAGTATGCACTTTAAGCAAAAAGCTGTTCTTGCAAAACAGTTTCCCTTTTTCCCCAAATGCTTTTCATTCAGTTTAATTAGATTATTTCATTAGAATAAACACAAAACTATTTTCTGTTTGGTTTAGTGGTACCGCTCAGATGCTTTCGAGCTGTAAAGAATGTAGTTTTCCACAATTCGAGAAGGGTGCTTTAGGGACTGGGAAGGCATCATTAGGGGACGGTCACACTCATTCTGGCTGAAGTTGGCAACTTCTAATAGTAATCATTGTAATAAGGTTGGTACTTCTGTCTCTGTTGTCGAAACATCACTTATTCATTAAACTCAAATTAGATTTATTGTTGGAATACAGCCAGTAGTAATAGTACTTCTCATTTACCACTACGGATCATTCAGTCCACTCACACAAGTGCCCACTGCTTCCTCTCCACTTTGTCACTCCACTGTGATGTCCTTTTCCTGCAGCAAGCTTACTACCATTTTTGCTTTCTTCTTCTTCTGCCCTCTTCCTATCTTTATTTGTTTAAAAATTGTATAGTTCCTTGTGAAGACACTAAGGCCAGAGTCCACCCAGGTATTCCATCCTTCTCCAACTTCTCCAGGTACAAACAAATAAGGCTGTTGCCCAGAGTGCTCACAAGTGAGGGTGCCAACTCCAGTTTGGGAAATTCCTGGATATTTGGGGGTAGGACCTGTGGAGAGAGGAGTTTGGAGAAGAATTTCACCTAGAATCTATGAGATACCATAGAGTCTGCTCTCTGAAACTGCCTTTTTCCTTCAGGAAACCCGATCTCTGTCGTCTGGAGATCAGTAGTAATTCTGGGAGAATTCCAGGTCCCATGTGGAGGCTGGCAACCCTAGAATAAGAACAGAGTCCTAGATTCAAATGTCCAGTTACAGCCTGGAGGTCCACCTGTTCCTCACAACCTCCATCTGTCTCCGTCAAAGCTGTGGGCCTGTTTCCAGGCCTGAGTCTCTGCCCAGTACACAATTGCCAGAGGATTAGTCTTTGAGGCAGGTAAGTCCCCAGAGGTAAGTCCCTGCTGCTCTTCAGGCCAGGGATGTTGCCTTTCTTGTCCACAGGAGGGCTGCTCAGGCCTGCAGCCAGAAATTTTTTGGGGGTGTGAATAATAATAATAATAATGCTTTCGATTTATTAATCGCTTTCCCCACAAGTGGGCTCAAAGTGATTTACAGTTACACTTTTAGACAGGGGACTAACAATGTTCCATTGGGGATAAGAAACATAAAAGCCTGGTGGAAGAGCTCCGTCTTGCAGGCCCTGCGGAACTGCACAAGGTCCCGCAGGGCCCTGATCTCATCCGGGAGCTCATTCCACCAGGTAGGGGCCGCCACTGAGAAGGATCTAGCCCTGGTCAACGCAAATTTTACCTCCCAGGGGCCCGGAACCACCAACCGGCTCTGGGTCCCCGACCGAAGTGCTCTTGGGGGTATATGCGGGGAAAGGCGGTCCCTCAGGTAGGTCGGACCCTGGCCATATTTTCTGCTGCGCGGTTTCGGGAGGAAGCCTCGGTTGTGCCACAGAAGCGCTACGCTGGTGAGATCGCGCCCGGAAACTCCGCCTGTCTTCCGTATCTCTTGCGTGGCTAATGTTGCGTGTGACCGCAGCCTTTATTAGTTATTTACCAGTTTTCTGCTTGAGACTCAAAGTGGATTACATGGTATAGAACATTGTAATCAAACAGCACAAGAGATCTAATAAACAATGCAATAGAACTAGGCTTACAAAAGTTACAAAAATGCAAAAAAGTATCAAAAACTGAAAACAATGCTGTAAGAGCATGATAGAACATACAACAAATCAATAATATATAGCATACACTGTGGCATATACAGTCCTGTTCTGTATAAGCTTTATAAAAATGCCCTCCCCAGCAACTTATATAGTTCACAAAATTAAAGAAATGTGAGAACCTTCTTCTAGTTACTGAAACCTGAAACTGTAAATTCAACCTTCTTTTCTCTGTAAATCACTTACTCAAGGTTTCTAACAGTGCCCTGTGAATGAGATTCTTGTGGGTTAGCATATATTAGCAAAAAGAAGATCTGTGCTCACTTACCTCTGGACCTAAATTCCTTATTATTTGTACCCTGCTCTGTCAAAAATAATTTCCCCAACAATAAGAGTTCTACAAGACTATTGTGAAACACTGTCCTGTTCTCTCTGTCTTTTTCTTTACTTTCTTCTGACTCTGCTACAACAACTTTTTTATCCCTTCATTCCTTAATATCTCTCTCTGCTTTACTCCAGCATGATTTCACTTCCCCCACCCATACAGGCTTTTAAAATCAGGACTCTTCAGCCTTGCTAACTGCTAATTCTGTTCTAGGCAATTGCATAGAGCAGGAGTGTCAAACATGAGGCCTGTGGGCTGGATCCGGCCCCAGCAAGGCTCCTATCCGGCCCTTGAACAACTGGCTCTCTCCTGCTTCCTTCGCCAGTTCTGCTACTACTGCATCACAGTTTGCTTTGCCAGACTGTCTCCGTTACACAGGAGAGATAGATAGGCAAGCCTCTGTTCTCTGCATTGGTTGAGCCTCCTCCCCCTCCTCCTTCAGGGGGGAGAAAGGGAATGAGTCAGGCTCCCTCAATCACACAGGAGACAATGGCAAGCCTTTCTTCCCTTCCATTGGCTGAGGCTCCTCCCCTTCCTCCCCTTTGCTCAGCTGCCTCAATCGCACAAGAGAAATACAAAGCACCTTTAAGACCAACAAAGTTTTATTCAAGGTATGAGCTTTTTTGTGCCTTGCTATAGTGTATGTGTATTTTGTTGGGTTCATTATGATGTGTGTGTGTATTTTGTTGGGCTCATTTATGCTGTGGCTCTCCTGGGTGCAACTGGGTTTTCCTTCCCTTTATTACTGTATCCATGCCCTCATGATCCAGTCTCTCTCAATAGGAAACATTGTGAACTATTTAGATGAGGAATAGCAATAAGCCAGTGAGGTGGATTAGGCTGAGAGTATGTGTCTAGAACAAGTTCATCCAGCACATTTCCTCTGAATCTAAAGTCTAGACCAAGTTCATCCAGCACATTTCCTCTGAACCTAAACTTCCCAGATAGCAGGCTGATACTGACCACTATGCATGGCTGTCTCTCTATTCTTGCACTGCCTCATTGGAGTTGCAGTCATTTGTCTGGGAAGACTATAGTTTTGTAGACAAACACATAGCCCTCGCTCTGTGTCTTGATGCCTTCACATGTTCTTGACCAGCACACAAAACAATTTATGTACAAAAGCTCACAATGCCAAGCCATTTCATGTTTTCCCCTGAGTCCTAGACTCAGAGCACTGACCATGAGATTTCTGTAATGAATGTCAATAAACCTGAACACACCTGAACAGCATAATCAAAATTGCTACACACAGCAATCAGGAAGAATTGTTAAGAAGTACTTTGTGCATCTCCCTTGCCAGGATCCGATTGAAAGGATGCCATTGCTCAGGAAATGAGCAGAATCAGAGAAAAACAGGTGTGCATGCATGCTGTGCATTCCCTCTCTGCAGCTTATCTGCAAAGGTGATTGGCTGGGAGTGCTGGACCCTTACCAAGTTCTAATCGGAAGGAAGGATGCTGTTGCCTGGGAAAACAAATAGAATCAAAGAAAAACACAGTCTTTCCATGTGATTTATAGTAGACTGTGCTTCTATTATGCTTTATTATTGCACCTTGGCCAATTGATTTATATTATACTTGCTGTTATGCTTATTTGATTTATATTATACTTGCTGTTATGCTTATTTGATCATTATATACTTGCTTATTTGCTTGTTTAGTGGTGTGGGTTTTTTTGCTCCTTGTATTGTACACTGGCTTCCCCCCCCTTTTTTTGAGAGCCTTATGTATGGCAGCAGCACGATTGATCAGCAGTGGCAACACATTACTTCCAGTTTGGCTTGTATTTACTCCCAGTCAAGCCATAAAGTGACACAGCGCTGCTGTGTGGCATTTTCAAGCCAGATGCTCTACAAACAACATAAGAGAATCAACAGAATCCTGGGGTACTCCACATGCCAGTTCTTATGGATCTTACCCCCCCCCATCCTCCACTATTTCCACATCATTTAGGCTGCGTTTGATCATGCCCGGGAACCATACCAGTATAAACTGGGCTTATTACCATATTCCAAAATAAGACAGTACCGCTTAATGGATTTCTGAAATTAAAACACATTCTTTTAAATTACAAATAATAATCAAAGGCCAGAACTTTCTTTCCATCTCCCTGCCCAAATCCATTTTAAACCATCACTGACTTTCAATGGAACTCCTCAAGACTTATGGTAATGTGAATGATGAAAGAATTTAGCCCCAGAGTAGCTATTTATTGGCCTAAGGCCTCAATTAGGGTTTCCCAGTTCAATCTCCAACTAATCTGCCTAAAGCTAATTTATATTCATACTATGAGAACATATCCAAGACTAGTTCCAATAGTTTTGTGAGTGCCAAAGTAAATCCACACAATTCCCACAGCCCTTTCAGTCTTTTAAAATTTGGGATCAGGAAGATGCTTAGCAATCTATCTGGAGCATGTGAAGCACAGAATCCTTATCCTGACAAACAATGGGATAGAATGTACATGTAGCCAGACCACACTTGCCATTTGTATGTAAAAACTCTAGAACTATTTTCCCCCTGTTATTCAGTTGAATTTCCTCATTCAAATTGTCATATATATGGAGCAGGATCTCTGGGAATGTTTGAAGTTGAAAATCCCAATATGGTTCAAAGATGCCATCTTTGCAATTATTTTGTAATTCAGTTAAAGTCAGAAACATTCTCATTAATTTTATATTCTGTTATATTACATGCTGTTACATACTGGCTAACATCCCCTAGATGAAAACAGGGATAGTTTTGTATATTTTAACACCCTTGTTCTCACTCTTGAGGCCAGTGCCTGAATGTGTTCACCCCTGTCTCACAGCACAGTATTAAACATTGCAGAAGAACATTCACCTGCTGTAGACCATACAGGAGTGATTCCCTGTCGAATAGAGAAAATGAAACAGCCTGTGCAATATTTCCAAATAGCGGGCTCTTCTCTCCTTTCCCAGAATCCTCTAGTGAGGATTTTAAACAATAATTGGGCATTTAGATGAGAAGAACTAAACTCAGGAGCCATCTTGGGAGCAAGAATAATGGTCGGCTCTGAGGGCTTCCACTTACTTCTAAAGAGCAGAAATAATTTTGTTCAAATTCAGAGCAATAACTATACTTTCAAATGGGGCATGGCTAGAATCAGATTAGATCCCTAGTATTACAGGACGTGTAACTTGTATGCTGAGCAATGTTATGGGACCTACTTTCCCTTTGATTCATACGTTACTCTGCTTCTTCTTCTGGTACTCACTCGTGATCAGAGGCAGTCCCATAGATACAGAAACAATCACCTTTCTCTCTACCCTACTATTGCTTTGCTGTGTGAAAATACAAATAGTTGTTCTGCTTTGTGTTTTTCTGCCTAGTATTTCAAAATTCTCGCCAAGTGGACTTGTGTTCTTACCTTGTGGTAAGAACAGGGCTGAAGCATCATTTCTCCGGGCTCAGGAGAAATTTGCAACATGCCCTTCACCCTCATGACAGTATCCCATAATCCTATCTTACAAATCATGAAAGGTATGGGGGACCATTTTATTTCTGCAGTGACAGAGTCATGCCATCTCCTAGTAATGGGCCTGGGGTCCAAGCTAAGTTCCACTGAACTTCTAGACCCCAGGAAAGCAGGTTCATTTCCTCCTCCCACTCTAGGATCCTGTGTAAGAGAACAGCTGCTATGGGCCTTCACTTTTATCTGTGGGCGTGTTGGAATCTGACACAATGCAGACATACCAGGGAGACAGGATGGCCCACGGGCCAGCAGCCACCCAACAACCTCCAGCATCATGATGACTGATCTGAACAGTTGCTGCAGTTCCTGATGAGAACCTCATCTGGTTGTGAAAGGAACAAAGCAACCTGCCTGAGAGTTGCAGCAGCTGCTCAGACCAGTCAACTCAACACAGCTTCAGTAGCTGTGGCACGGACAGTCGCTGGATCCTTCAGTGCTGAATCACATCGGTGCAGTGAAATGGCATAGTCATGCTCACAGTTGTGGTCCATTTCAAATCAATGAATTCTTGATCTGGCTCAGTCTACAGCCAAACATTGCTGGCTCATTTTTAATTTTTAAATTTACTTCATTGATATCCTGCCTTTCACCCCCAATGGGGACCCCAGGTGGCTTACATAATCCTCTTCCATTTAATCCTCACAACAACCCTGTGAGATAGGTTAGGCTGAGTTTGTATGACTGGCCCAAGGTCACCCAGCAAGTATCCATGGCAGAGAGGGGACTTGAACCTGGTTCTCCCAGATCCTAGTCTGACTCTCTGACTACCATACCACACTGGCTCTCAGCAAAGATGATATCATTGAAGGGGAGGGTGAGGAAAAAATTACATGCAGGGTGTTTGTGTCTGTTTATGAAACTTTCCATTGTGCACTTTACATATACCAGAGTATTTCAGCAGATTGTAGACTGGGTCAGTATCTGTGTATTCTACTCCTCACAGTACCTCCCTTACATATGACAAATTATATGTTGCAATATAGTTAACTATTTTTTTTCTTTAAAAGCAACGTACAATTTTCCTTTTTGAAATTTGATTTATAGCTTGACCTTTTCAAAGGGCTGAGAGCTAGTATGTTAAAAATAAGGAGAATCTTTGCGCTCATTTACTTGGTTGCCAAACCACTGGATCTGATCCAGTTATGTGCATGCTTAAAAGAGTTTGGCACAATCAGTGCTTTTCTTTGCCATACTGCAGGTTAAGGCTGCAACTTTGCAAACAATGGAATGGGGAAATCCAATTATCCCAACAGCTGTACACAGGAGTATTATTAGGCAAATATTTATTTTAAAACAAATTATTCCACCTTTCTCCCAGCAGGGTTCCAAGGCGGCTTACCAGCTCATTACATAATATGTAAAACAGCAAAAACAGCATATATAAACCGATGTGCTTGTCTTTGCGTACACTTTGCTATACTTTACTCTAAGACAGTAGCAATCCTCAAATGACAAACTCAAAATTCCATAGAAATGAATATATTTTGTTCACATTAATTGGTTTGAGGACTGCAGAAGCATCATTACTGATAGAAGAAAGATATGCTTGTTAAGAGCTATAAATACTGAGACACATATGCAAATTTATATATAATGGGAAATATATGTATTTTATGCACTGTAAACTAAACTGATCCCTTGCTGGTATAAAGAGATTAACAGATGGCTTGAATATGGCCCTGTGTATTTTGATTATGCCCAGATGGAGGGGAGGGGAACAAAACTACTCACATTGAAGTTATTGGATCTCTCCAGTGGAGAGATTTCAATGGCAGCTGGATCAACTCTTGGTGATTACGTGCCAGGATTGCCCCCTCTTACAAACCGAATGAGTTCCTTTGAAAACCATAATGAGCTCCAGCCTCGAAAAAATTCTGAAGAATTATGATCTTTCATCTAAATGATGTTCCTTACAAAACAATTTAATTTTACATAGATAGATCCATCAATTTATTTACAGACTGTATTTTGAGAAACTTTATTTGTTCAGATAGCAAAACAATGGTGAAAGTATGTAATCCTTCATATACATCTACTTAGTTCAGAATATATTTTCTTAATTTCAGCCTTTTCCTAAATGCATGAATACGAAGGCTTCCTCCCCACCGTTTATTATATAGCACATTTCTCAAATGATGCTATAAACTCTTTTTTAGTCTGGGATGCGCTGTTTGTAGAACAGGAAGAAAGAGAAAGAGTCCAATTTGATCACATTTTGGGCAACATAGATTTTCAGTTGTAAAAGCCAATTTAAGGCTCACTTGTGGAAAGTTAGTTGTTCAAAGTAACTGAAGAATATCTTTTTTATTAGATCACTTGGGCTGCGATCACACATACTAAATAATCCACCTACAATCCACTTTCAGTGCACTTTTGAATTTGATTTTGCCAGTTCACACGGTAAAATCCAGTTGGAAAGTGGATTGAAAGTGGATTAAAAATGGATTATTTAGTGTGTGTGATCGCAGCCTTGTCGATGAAAACAGACAACTGTCAGAGTCCCACAACAAACAGGCTCAAAAACGTTCCTTCCAGAAGGATCAAGTTTATTGAGTACAGTAGAAGCAGGTCATCTTTGCATACAGTTTCTGTGTAAAGGCTAACCTCACAGGCAGGAAGGGGGAAGATATATTGTGTTTGAAGCAAGACCCTCTGATGGGAGCAAGCCAATCAGAGGTGCAAGCCTTGCACACTCAAAGTAACAACTACAAGTTCCCAAGGAGGCGAAAGTGCGAAGCATCAAGGTCAGGCTACCAGATAAGGCACAATGAGAAAGTGCAAGTTAACATTCCAGGACAATAAGATGATCACTCTACCAACTCCCTTCCCCCACCAACATGGCAGCATAGCTGACAACAACCCAAATGATCTTTTCAACTTTATCCATATTTTCTTCAGACAAAACTTACCAGTACAAATACAAAGAAAAAAATGGAGTCTATTCCCTTTACATTGTTTTAAAAGGACATTTGCAACCTTTATTATTTATTTTAAAATGTATATGCCACGTTTCCAGAGAGCTACCTGAGGTGACTTACAAGTAATAGAACAAAGTCATTAAAAACAAGCATTAAAACTAGATCAATACTATCAAAACACATTCAATAAAAACAGGTTAGTACCATTAAAACAAGCCAGAGTATAACAAAAGCATAAAACGTGCACATTGAGCAACCTCGACTGAGGTAGGTTAAATTACCCTTGGGCCAGAAGAAGACCATAGAAAGGATAAAACCCCTTTGTTTAAAGCTGGGGTGAAAAAGAATGTTTTAGCATGGTGATCAAAATAAAGTTAAGTAGGAGCCAGGTGAGTCTCACAGGGGAGGGCATTCTAAAGGTGAGATGCCACCACTAAAAAAGCCATGTCTCTTTATGTTACTCTGAATAAAGTCTAGGTCAACTGAAGCTGGAACCCCCTTTTTACTCTTTACATATTAACAATTGCTACTTTATGAAGGACCATATTCCTAGGCTGCGATCACACACACTAAATAATCCATTTTCAATGCATTTTCCAACTGGATTTGCTAATGGCAAATTTCTGGTAGAAAATCCACTAATCACTACTGCAATGTTTGATTAATGGAATTCACTATTATCAGAGTGTGTGATTTAATTGGTAGTTCTAATGTTTGAACTCTAAAACCCAAAGGAGGTAAAATGAACCCTTATTGTAACAGTTAAGGAGCTTTGACTAAGAGGTATACTGTTACTTTGTGATGAAAAATGTCTGTTGCTGTGGAATAATCAGTTCAGAGTTCATTGCTTTGATGAGCTATGTCTCAATGAATAAGTTGGAACCTTTGGCCATGTAAGACTGCTGCTACTGAAAGACAGGACACCCTACAAATATGTAGGGGGTGGATTGCTTTCCTTGTTCTTTACATAGGAAGGAATACTGTAGGAGAAGTCAAGCCTGATCAGTCTGTCTTGATATAGATAAATGCATTAGAAGTGTGCATATAAGGTAATCCATGATAAAGCAAATCCCAAATCAATAGAATTTGTTAGCATGCAGACATACAAACTGGGTTCCACATTTGGTTGTTGTTTTTTCCCTCTCCCAAAACTAGAGCCCAGCTTCCCTCTATGTTTGCTACCCTTTTGGCGGTCAAGCAGCCTAGGAAGTCAAGTGCTGGACTGGTGGTCGGCTTTGCCCTTCCCCCCTTGCTTCAGACAAGTTTTTCCTAAAACACCAAATGCATATTCAATAATTAAGTATACATCCCCCTCTGAATAAATTTTGTAAAGTGTTTGGATATTATTTTTGGGTGAAAGGGGGAAGAGGGTTAGTGACCTCACAGCTCCTTCTCAAGTTGTAATTTGGCACAGCAGCTTCTTTTCTTGTGAAACAGAAAGAATGGCTATTCTCTGAGTTTAGACTAGGGAAGAAAGTGGTGCACCCTACATTGCAGTAAGTATATTTTCACAATAGGCTTACCACGAAGATTATATATATCTAGTAGTACCTTTCGGTACTTCATCATCAATGCTTTTCTTTTTTTCATCAATACTGAAATTGCATGAATCGAAAGAACATGCCTCTTAAATGGCTATAAAGAGGCAACTTCTTTAGCAGCTCAGGGCCCTGAATTTCAAGGGGGAAAACGTTGAAGAAATAATTCATGCTTGCTGAGCGGCAGGGCTATATTTGCTAGAGAACAAATGTGTTTTAGTCCTGTATAATTAGGGTGCATAATGCTAAAAGAGCTAGAACTTCACACTGCCAGACAATCTTAGGATCTCCTGGCTATACCACACACAATGCCATACAATGATGATGATGATGATGTCAGGACAATTTTGAAATGTCTGGCAGTGTGTAGCTCTTTACTTGTGAGAATCTGATGTACGAATCTGTATTCTCACAAGGTATTATTTACCTGCCCATTAAGGTCTAGGGGGAAAAAAATTACCCTCAGGTGAAAAATGCTGTGGTCTCCCCCTCTCCACCTCCTGTAGCATTTTAAGTAGCTTTTATACTTAAAGGTATGTTATTAAACATGCCTTGTTCTAAAGGTTTTTTCTGATCTGGTGTAGTGGCTGCTTTTTTCTGCGGCAGGCACCCTACATTTTTGTTGATCAAAAGACATATTCTGTTATATAGTTTACATTTGTCAACATTGCTCTGGACTCTGAAAGACATACATGACAACAGGGACCCCAACAGAGTTCTTTAAGATGTGTCTAACTCTCGCCAGTTGATTTTTTCATTTCTTGTGCTTGATGACTGTTAAACATAAAAATACATGGATTTTTGGCCGTGCTGGAGTAGTAAAATAAAGGTAAAGGTTCCTGTGCTCGAAAGCCAGTCGAATCCGACTCTAGGATTGTAGTGCTCATCTCTGTTTCAAAGCCAAAGAGCCAGCACTGTCCGAAGATGTTTCCGTGGTCATGTGGCCAGCATGACTAAACACCAAGGCGCACGGAACGCTGTTACCTTCCCACTGAAGTGGTACCTATTTATCTACTTGCAATTTCTTGCTTCGAACTGCTAGGTTGGCAGGAGCTGGAACTAGAGACGAGAGCTCACTCCATCATGTAGCACCCGGGTCTCGAACTGCTGAACTACTGACCTTCCACAGCCTGCAGTTCAGCATCTTAACCACTTGAGCCACCGCAGCTGGAGTAGTAGCTGAGATTAATAAATTAGTTGAGGTTAAAAAGTAGGGTCTTCATTCAACAGCCTGTAGAAAAAGAGTAGAAGAGAAGAGGAGATTGGATTTATACCCTGCTTTTCATTACCCAAAGGTGTCTCAGAGCGGCTTACAAACTCCTTCCCCTTCCCCTCCCCACAACAGACACCCTGTGAGGTAGGTGGGGCTGAGAGAGCTCTGACAGAAACTGCTCTTTTTCAAGAACAGCTCTTATCAGAACTACGGCTTGCCCAAAGTCATCCAGCCAGGTGCAAGTGCAGGAGTGGGGAATCAAACCCGGTTCTCCCAGATTAGAGTCCGCGCACAACCACCACTACACCAAACTGGCTCTAGTAGTATTTGTCTAGTTTTCTAGTCTAACTTCATGTAGTTTCTTACTAGTTTCCCTAAAACATACCCACACCATGAAGTACTGCTTCTTCAGGGAAAGCATTACTGTAACCCAAAACTGTGATTAACGTTGATTACATCTACTAACTGCTTTCCTCAGAGCAGCCAGATAATGTTAACCAGCCAGGGATTTTAAGAACTCAAAACTGTTTTTTATTATTGATCTGACCAGCTACAGCTGGCATCCACCCTGTATTCAGCTTGAAAGTTTGCTTGATTTTCCTCTTGTCTTGCTCCCTCCATCACTTTCAAAGAAGTACACTTGGATCTTTAACACCTTATCCCTCAGTGGCAATCCCTTTAGGTCCTGGTGGCAACTATCCTCTGTTCTGCATATACTGTAAATGATGAAGTTAGTAGGGGGAAGAAAAAAGAGGAGGGAAACTGCTTAAAATGGCCACAGTCAGCGAATTAAAACTACAACCCTATTCCCAATATAAAGAGTGCCCTCTTGTACATTTCATGTACACTTATAGTGCAGTCCTAAGCAGAGTCACAGTCTTCTAAGTCCATAAAAGTCCCCAGACTGTAATTTGCTCAGGACAGCTAGATTTGAGTCCAGTAACACCTTAGAGGTCAACAAGATTTTCAGGGCATGAGACTGCAAGACTCAAAGTTCCCTTTGTCAGATCTTGTTGGTCTCTAAGGTGCTAGCTGTTCCACTGCAGACCAACCTGGCTACCCTCTGAAAATGTGCTTCAGATGGTACTGTTAACCAATTAGAGGCATTTTAATCTATTAAACTGTGGCCCCAATTGACTGGGCAGTTTTTTTTTTAAATGGTAACTATTTTTTAATGCAAGTACTTAAAAATCCATAGGAGGTCAGTTACAGGAAAGACCCTCTCTGTTTTAAACAGTTATTTCCTCACACAAAGTAGTGTTTGTTGGTACCAGAGATGATAGTTGAGGTTATAACATCAGAAGTTACCTGGAGATAGATGTTATATAAATCCAGTTCCTTAGAAGTCAAAGACATGGATTAATTCCAGCACAAATAGCTGAAACCATGTTTTTTATGGTATTGTTTAAGAACAAGGATATAAGCTGTAATAATGGCGACGAGAGCAGAGCCGGGTGCTAGAGGCTCCGCTTGGCAACAGTGATCCATGCGATGGTCACCTCGAGATTGGATTACTGTAATGCCCTCTGCATGGGGCTGCCCTTGTCGCAAATCTGGAAGCTGCAGCTGGTGCAAAACGCCAGAATGGAAGCAGACCAACAGAACTACTGAATATTGCCATTTCTAGCACTTTAATACTGTCAGTTTTAACATTGTTTATAGTATTGTATGACTCATTTAAATTGGTATTCATTGTGATGAATGTGTCTTATGTATTATGAAGTTTTATCTTGTTGAAAGCCGCTCTGAGCCAGCCTAGGCCAGAATGGGTGGGATAGAAATTAATAAAATCAATCAATCAATAAATAAAATAGTAGTTTTGTGTTGTAAAAATCGTATGAATTCATGGGATCAGTTCCATGTTTTTATACTTTGGCATTGGCACAAATAGGGTTGCCAAGTCTGGGTTGGAAAATACCTGGAGACTTTGGGGGTGGAGCCAGGAGAGGGCGTGGTTTGGGGAGGGGAGGGGCCTCAGTATAGTACAATGCCATGGAGTCCACCCTTCAAAGCAGCCATTTTCTCCAGGGGAGCTGATCTCTGTCGGCTGGGGATCAGTGGTAAAAGCGGGAGATCCCCAGGCCCCACCTGGAGGCTGGCAACCCTAGGCACAAAGCACTGAGTCCATTTTTTTTAAAACTGTACAATCTGCAGACATAAATGCAATATGTAATGTTCTAATGCATCCTGTGGGACTCCATGCAAAAATCATGAGGTTCTGTACCTTGGGTCCATATTTTTGTACTATGATGCTTCCAAAAAAAAACAACAACCAGAGGATCTGGGTTCATCGTGGTTCTGTCTATGGATGTTTGTATGTGATTTTACAGTGGATTTCACTAGTCTGATGTAAAAGTCAATAGGATTCAAAATGATCTGTGCCTCATACCCATGTTTTTGCCCTACCATGGTGTCATGAAGTGCTGGATCCGTGATTTTTAACATGTTTTGTGCACCTGGTATTCTTTGAATTGATAATGGATTTTTGAGACGTGTACATAAAAATCATATTGATCCATTCCTTGGATACTTTTTTTAAACCACAACCAGCATTAGGGAGCCTTAGATCATGGCTTTTAGGAACAGCATGTTGATCCGTGATGTGACTAGGATTACCTGCTCTAGCCAGGGAAATACCTGGAGATTTTGGGGGTGGAGCCTGGCAAGGGTAGGGTGGTGGGGGAGAGACCACCTTAGCAGGGTACAATGCCATAGAATCCACTCTCCAAAGTAGCCATTTCCTCCAGAGAAACTGATCTCTGTTGCCTGGATATCAACTGTAATAGCAGATCTCCAGGCTGCACCTGGAGGTTGGTAACCCTAGATTTGGTGGCGGAATGGGGCGGTCTATATGAAAAAGTTAGAGAAATCCACTGTTTTCCCTCTAGAAGCATGTTCACTGGGCGTCACTAATTTCCATACAACTGGCTTCCGAGTGACAGCACTGTTACTTGACTCCCCTAATTTCCCAGGGATTTACTTCCCTTATAACTTGCACCTTCGCCTTAGGTGTGCCTAAGTGGGCAGAACTGTATACTTCCGGCAAATGCATACGCTGAAGCTTGCTTTTGTTGTTGTTGTTTAGTCACACAGTCGAGTCTGACTCTTCGAGACCCCATGGATCATCTCCCGCCAGGCCCTCCTGTCTTCCGCCGTCCTCTGAAGTTGGCTCAATTTCATGTTCGTTGCATCGATGACACTGTCTAACCATCTCATCCTTTGCCGTCCCTGTCTTCTTTGACCTTCAATCTTTCCCAGCATCAGGGTCTTCTCCAGTGCGTGCTCCCTTCTCATTTGGTGGCCAAAGTATTTGAGCTTCAGTTTCATTATCTGGCCTTCCAGAGAACAGTCAGGGTTGATTTCTTTTAGGATTGACTGATTTGATCTTCTTGCAGTCCAAGGGACTCTCAAGAGTCTGCTCCAGCACCATAGTTCAAAAGAATCTATTCTTCGGCGCTCGGCCTTCCTTATAGTCCAACTCTCGCAGCCATACATGACTACTGGGAATACCATTGCTTTGACCATGCGGACTTTTGTTGGCAGGGTGATGTCTCTACTTTTTATCATGCTGTTTAGGTTTGCCATCGTTTAAACTCAAACCCAGCCCTAACCATTGGTGAGCAAGTCCTATGGAAATCAACTGAACAGATTTCCAACGAAGTCTGTATTAAAGAAGGCTGTTAGTGCTCAATCTGTCCGTGATTAGTTATGTGCACAACGTAAAAAGAGCTGCGGCTGTTCTTCAGATTAGGGGAAGGGGTTTAGTACCAAGACGCACTTTTATTCGCGACCCTGAAACCCCGCTTCACCATCCCTTGCTTGCGCGTGGCTGTTTCCCCCCACCAGTGCGTGTCTGGCGGGTCCATTATTCTCAACAGGCTTTCGCTTCCCCCGGCCACAGCATTCTTCTGTTTTCTCTCCAGAGCCCCCAGGTAGACCCGCTTCAAAGGCCGGCGATGCCAGTGGTGGGCTGGGCTGGGCTGGCTCGGACAAGAAGCTCCGCGGCGGCTGGGAAAGGGAAGGGAACCCTGCCCTCCGCCCTCTGACCGCCCAAGGAAGGAGGCGGCGCCGCTCGCTCGCTCCCACTCAGCAGCGCCGGCTCAGGCAACATGGGGAATGCGGAAGTGGAAGCTCCGGCCCGGCAGCTCCGGTTCCCGTCGTATCCATGGGAAGCGGCGGCGGCGGCGGGGCAGCGCTGAGAGACCCCATCTGCGGCGCGCCCTCGTTCTGCAGGCCCGGCGGAAGGCGACCGCGCTGGCTTGTTTAACGCCGCAGCAGAGGGCAGGAGGCGACGCAGTTTCCCCTCTCACTCTCTGTTGGTCTCCCAACTGTTTTAGTGAGGCAACCAGGGAAGTCTCAGGGTGAAGGGAGGCCTGGTGGTGGTGGTGGTGGGGAGGGTTATCTAAGGAGCAGCTCCCTTCTCTCTCTCTCCCCCCCCCCCCATGGACGGAGCCATTTTACCCCGTTCGCTGTTTTCTTGCCCCTCCCCACCCGCTGGAATGAAATCTAGGGCGCCTGGTGCATCATTGCTTCCGATAACGTGGGGAAGCTCCGTGGGTGTTTGCCAGTAAAGGAGTATCACTTAAAGGTTTTATTCGCCCCCCGCCCCAGGCTGAGCAGGGGAGTAGAAGTTATGCTCACAGAGAGGGAGTTAACCTGAAAAGAGTGTGGAAGAACCGAAGGGTGGAAAGGACTGACAGGGTTGTGATAGAAAAGAAGAATCAGTGTGTGGATGGCAGGCTACAGTAGATTAACAAATCTGGGCCCAGTGTTAAACCTTTGGTTAAGGAATAGTTGAGAGGTTTGCACATCAAGGATCCGTAAGACTTTGAAGTGCACCTCTAAAGTAGTAAGACTTGTGCGTGGGCTTTATCACTGGCCCCCCGCCCCAGGCTGAGCAGGGGAGTAGAAGTTATGCTCACAGAGAGGGAGTTAACCTGAAAAGAGTGTGGAAGAACCGAAGGGTGGAAAGGACTGACAGGGTTGTGATAGAAAAGAAGAATCAGTGAAAAATGGACCAGTGTGTGGATGGCAGGCTAAAGTAGATTAAGAAATCTGGGCCCAGTGTTAAACCCTTGGTTAAGGAATAGTTGAGAGGTTTGCACATACCGGTATCAAGGATCCGTAAGGCTTTGAAGTGCACCTCTAAAGTAGTAAGGCTTGTGCCTGGGCTTTATCACTATTGCTTGAACCCCATGTCGGAGACTATGTTGGCAGAACAAACCCAGAAGTGGTTCCCTACTCATGTGCAGGTCACGGTCCTTCAGGCCAAAGGCTTAAAGCCAAAGGGCAAAGGCGGTACTAATGATACATACACGATCATACAACTGGGAAAGGAGAAGTACTCCACCTCAGTGGCAGAGAAGACCCTGGACCCTGTGTGGAAAGAAGAGGCCTCATTTGAATTACCCGGATTGCTGATGGAAGGAAATTCAGAAAAATACATTCTCTGCTTGATAGTCATGCACAGGTCTCTTGTTGGCCTTGATAAATTTCTGGGACAAGTGGCAATAAATCTAAATGATATCTTTGAAGACAAGCTAAGAAGAAAAACAGAGTAAGTGTTGTTTTTCTTATACTGGAAATCTAAGGTGAAACTTAAAAAAAAAAATCTCACAGCCTTACTCTAATGCACCACAAGCTGTCTGAAAATTCGAAAGTATAGACTTACAAGGAGAGCAAAATAAGTTATGTTGGTATTCCAAAATCGTAGATGAGAGCTCACCAGGGAATAATTGAGTGTATGAGTTTCTAGGCTGTTACAGGATAGTTGGTGTCAAGTAGTGGCTAAGAGAATGAGCTGGGATCTGGGATGTTGCCAATTTATATCTCATCTTTGCCAACACATTCACTAGGTAGCCTTAGGGAAAGCCATTTTCTTATGACATCCTCCTTCTACAAACAGGAACAATAGCCTCCCGTACAAGGCTACAGGTAGAGTGCTTCGAACACTGGAAGTGCTATAAAAAGCTAAATGTTACTAGTCATTTCATCCTTATTGGTGGTCTCCTGGTCCACAGAGCATGAAGTGGTGTGCACTCTAGGATTCTGAGTTAGCACATCCACAGACAGTTTATTGGTGATGTATAGTCAGGTATAAAAGGCCACATGACCACGGAAATGCCTTTGCACAGCGCTGGCTCTTTGGCTTGGAAACGGTGATGAGCACCGCATCCCTAGAGTCGGATTCAACTGGCTTTCGAAAGCCAGTCGAGTCCGACTCTAGGGTTGCGGTGCTCATCTCCGTTTCAAAGCCGAAGAGCCAGTGCTGTCCGAAGACATTTCCGTGGTCGTGTGACCAGCATGACTAGATGCCGAGGCGCACGAACGCTGTTACCTTCCCACCGAAGTGGTACCTATTTATCTACTTGCAATTTCTTGCTTTCGAACTGCTAGGTTGGCAGGAGCTGGGGCCAGAGACGGGAGCTCACTTCAGCAACTCGGGTCTCGAACTGTTGAACTACTGACCTTCCACAGCCTGCAGTTCAGTGTCTTAACCACTTGAGCCACCGCAGCTCCTACCTTTACCTAGTCATGTATAATAGCTACTCCTTCCCAAATGGTAGATGATTGTGGAATATATGGATTTCTAGGCTGTCAGAAATGACATTCCCGTAATCAGAAATGATAATGCAAAGCAATCTTATGGGAATGTCGTTTCTGATTCCATAGCAGGAAAATAATATGAAGGACTAATTGCTGAACAAAGAAACTTCTTTTGTAGTGCCACTTTCGTTAAATGTTTGTATAATGTTTACAAAGTTTTATAGCAGTAGTTTTAGTGAAACTATCTTTTAAAACAGCAATCCACATAGGCCTCCTTCTTGGGTGTGTAGACTTCTTATGCCTTCTGATATCTGTATCAAATTTACCTGCTATTCTAGTGTTCAAATGCCATAGAGTGTGTGAATTCATGTATGTGATATTTCAAGGAATTAATCTAATGAAATAATATGTAATGTTTCATACATTATAGGGGTGTAATAAATAAGTATTTTGAGATCTCATTCCATCCTAATAATTAATTGATTTTTCACTGTTGGCTACCCATGGGCCCAAAATTGCAAAGAACAAGAAGCAGTCAGAATTAATGCCATTTTCAATGTCTGCTTAATGTTAGAGTATGTAACTCTTCTATATGTCTAGCATCATCATTTTTCATGCTTGAACAGTAATGAAAATGTTTATATTTATTAATTAGGAAGCAATTAAGTATGTCCAAAGAAACGAGGTGGAGTTCTGGGCTTTGAGAATGTGAATTGATTGCTTTGGAGAGAAGTATAGGTTTTGAGGAACTAGGCCATAAACTGCGATTTATTTAATTTTAAAATTCAGTGCTGGTAAATCTTAGATCTCTTAAATAGAAGGATTTTCTACCAGGTATTCCACTTTAACTAAGTATTGTTATGCAGATGGATGTAGTGTTTCTGGGGATTGCTCAGTCATTAAGAAGTTTCTTCACGGAACTTTAAATAAAATAGTTAATGCAATAATAATGGAATGGAATGAAATATTCATAAATGGAGGGTAGTGTAAAATGATGTGCATAATAAAGCAAATGGGAATTGTTGCAAAAACCAGACCACTTCATTAGGGGGAAGTGTTGCTATTCTTGTATTGTGAAGTGGCAACATTTTCGGATGCATTTTATAAACATGTTGAAAAGCACTGATAAGTAAACCGCTGCGCTGGAAAAGCTTTTTTCCTGTATAAAACCAAAGTCTTGTGACACGTTAAAGATTAACACTTTTTTTTTTTTGTATTTTGCTTCAACAGACCCTTCTGCTTTTTCATGTATTACTACTTTCCTGTTCTGCTCCTAGTTTTCACTCTAGCCCCATTTAAAATTGAAACAATAGGGATTTTTCCAAAGATTTGAGTGTCCATCCCATTACATTAGTTATTCACTAGAGGAACAAGAATCATTCTTACTGCTAGAATTCTCATGAAAAAGGTACTTTATAGTTTCGCTGAAAACTAGAGAGACTGAAAACTCTTCATATTGGCTGGTGTGTTTATGATATCACTGGTCTGTTTACATTCTTTCAGTTAAGATGCTGGCTGATTAGCTCAGTTTTTACTTTTTCTAAAGTCACTTTGTCAGACTTTAAGGCGAGAACACCGCAGTCTTTAGATGGATTTAGATGTGTTCATCATCTGCAGTTATTGTTGGACTCTCGTAGTCTCTCCTTCCTGATAGATCTTACGTCATTACAAAATTTGGACTAGACAAAGGAGAGGTTTAGTGACTAAATGGCTAGGTAGCAGGGGGCATGGAGGAACTCTGGCCACTTCCATTCTGTCATTTTTGTCACTCGTTTGTCTCTATTGCTTTGGGTATCCCCCCTCCACATGTCCTTTGCTTCCTCTGGGACTACTAGAGAGTGCAAAACACATTAAGGGGGGAAAACCCTGACGCAATAGGGACAAATGAGTGGCAAAAATGACAGTGCAGAAGTCACCTCTCACCCTCTGTACATCTATCACTTCCTTGGGTACCCTAGGGAAGGGATGGGTAGATGAAGAGAAGGGGGTAAGAACGTAGGATTTGAATGAAAGGGGGCATGAAATATGTGTAGCTTGCTTGGATTTTGGGGTCTTGGTGCTCTGCCTTTTTGAGAGGGAATCCCCCTTGGTTTGGGGCCCTAGGAGGTACGATTTGAGCAGTAGAGGTTCTCCTGGATTGTTATGTTGATGAGCAAATTGGAGCTTCTTCAACTTGTTACTTCCGTCTTGGGGTGTCATCCTTATTCTGGGGCATTTCATTTAGAATCTAAAATAGGTACCAGACATATTTGAGGTGATGCTTGACTTGGCTGTGATTTTCCCAATTAAAATGAAGGTGTATTCTGTCCTGAGAATTATCCATGCTCTTTAATCCTGTTTCTGAGGATAGTCTGGAGTGAGTCTTAGGGAAAGGAATGTGATCTGTATGTGCTCAGGGCAAGGGCCTGTTCTTAATTCAGTGCACATATACTAGGATTTAGCACTGATATCATAAACCAGGTCATCCTCTTTCATGGCATTGATCAAGGGGTTTAAGTGTCTGGGATTTTATTTTGCCTCTCCAGATTTCATTGTGGTCTCATTGTCATACTAAGTACTTTACCAGTGCTCACAGAAGCCATAACTTCCATTGTGTCAATGTAGCTCTCATGAAAATTTGGTGGAGAGTTTGGTAGAAATGAGAGTTTCAAATGTTTGTGAGCATAAAATATTGGAGAAGCTCATTCAGGATACTTTCCTTGTGTCAGTTGTTTTTGTGATAGCCTGGTTCTTCTCTGACAATGAAAATTATTGCAGCTGCAATAAAAGGTGTGAAAACTGGAACACAATGTATTTAGACCTTTTCACACCTTCCAAGGGCCACACTTCATACTGAACAACAGTGATTTTCTGCTATAAACTTGAAGTAATTCCCTGTCCCAAGAAACTCCATTTAACTCCTTGCAGCACATGTCACTCTTCATAATTATATGGCAGGAGGAAGTGAAAAGCCAAGTGGAATTTGACTGTAACAGTTTACACCCTGCTTATCACTGGCTGCATTAGTGTATGGCTCCTGGCCTAAAACAAGTTAAATCAGTTAAAAATCCCTAGATTATAACAGATCACTACTGCTTGTCTTCTCAGTTTGCCAAATAATGGCTGCTGCCATCATAAGATTTTTTTCTATATAGTGTAGGACAGGAACCCTTATGTTGTTTAGCCTTTAGGAACTTTGGGAATTAACTTTACAAATGAAATCAAGGACTGGTACTTGCATAAATGTGGAATTTACATCACATGTTAAATTGTACATGTGTGGCATATAATCTGAGAATTACAAAGTGTACACATATAGAAAAATCAAGCATACATTTCTTTATTTACGGAATTTATATCCTGCCTTTCTGCCCTCACAAGGGCCACCGAAGCATCTAACAGTTTAAAACATATATGATAAAATTACATTTTAAAACCATTAAAATTAACCCCTCTCCCCAAACACATGTTATAATGATAAAAAACCTATTAAAATAATAAAAAACCATGTTAAATTACATAAAAAATGAAAACATTGATTAGGAAGGAGGAATAATTGAGGAAATGTGAAATGTAACAAAAAAGTATTTACTTGCTGGTGGAAAACAGCAACAGATAGGGCAGACGCATCTTCCTGTGGAGAGTGTTCTGGAGCTTTGCTGTCATAACTGAAAGTTCTTCTGGGTTGTCACCTGCCTAATCTCAGAAGGGGGGGGGGGCTCTTGAAGCACCAAAGATGACTGTAGTGGTTGGGCAAATTCATACAGGATTAGGTGGTCCTAAACCAGATAAGATTTTGAAGGTCAAGGCTAGCACCTGGAATTGTGCCTGGAAACAAATTGGAAGCTAGTGTAGATGGACCAAGATTGGAGTGATAGGGTCCCTATAACCCAATCCATTCAGTGTCTTGGCTGCAGCATTCTGTAACAATTGGAAGTTTCCAGACACTTCTCAAAGGCAGCTCCAGTTGAGTACATTGCATTGATCTAATCTAGATGTAACCAAGGCAGGCACCACAGTGGCCAGAACTTTTCTGCCCAGGAAAGGACACAGCTGGCTAAGTAGTCAAAGCTGATAAAAAGCACTCCTGGCCACAGCTGCCACCTGCTTATCCAGCAGTAGGTCTAGGTCCAAGAACACCCCCAAACTACAGACCTATTTCTTCAAGGGTAGTACAGCCCCAGAATGGCTGACACCTTAAATCCCAGGTTGGACATTCTACCACCCACCAGCAGCATTTCCATCTTGTTGGGATTAAGCTTCAGTTTATTAGCCAGCATCCACCCAAAAACTGCCTCTAGACACTGGTTCAAATTTTTTGCAGCGTCCTTGGGATCAGCTGGAAGTGTGAGATAGAGCTGAGGGTTATCTGAATATTGGTGACAGCCCAGCCCAAATCCCCAGATGGCCTCATCCATTGGTTTCATATAGATGTTAAAGAGCATAGGGGACATGGAACCTTGTGGGATGCCATAGGCCAAAGGCCAAGGAGCTGAAGAGCAGTCTGTCAGCACCACTTTCTGAAACCTACCCTCCAGGTAGGACCGGAACCACTGCAGAATGGTGCCTCCTAATCCCAGTCCATGTAGGCTGTCCAGAAGGATACCATTATCAATGGTATCAAAAGCTGCTGAGAGGTGCAGATAATCCATAGAGATGCACTTGTACACTGATTATACTTGCATTCATTTTAATTTGTGAACAGGGCTTGAGTCTTTGTGGAAGAGGTGCTGTATGGTTTCATAAACTAAAAAAGAACAGTTTGCTCCCTCCATGGCCACAGGGAAAGATTGTCCAGTCTAGAGATATGAGAGCCTTTATCTGTGACCAAGCTAAGGACATGTGGCTGTGCTGTGCCTGCCGAGGATGAACTGTGTGCTTTACTAATCAAGGTGGTGGTAGGGAGTGACCTAAAACTTGCTGGTTTTTTCCTGCTCCATTAAAGAGATCTTCTGGCTTTATCAGCAAGATTCAAGAAGCAAGTAGACTTCTGGAAACTCATCAGCTGGTATCTCATTGGAGATGTAAAATATGTCTTTTGAAGACAGTCTGTCTGTTGAATATTGGAAGCTCTTTTTTGTATAGGTGTTTATTGAACAATTAATATGAAATTCCTACTCAGTTGTAAAGAGAGTCAGTGATTTTGATAGTGCAATAGAAGCTGCATGTGAGGATTAAACCTCACGTCTTGCTTCGAAAATACGTGATTTTTACCTTCAGCTAGTAAATCTGCTGCAGGTTGCAGTACTGTTTGTACTGTGGTGTATAAGTATTAAAGCTAATAGCTCATATTTTTCTCCTTTCCTCCTTTTTTGAGAACTTTTAAGAGCATATTTTGTTTTTGAGTGTTCTAAGCTGTTTGCTGTCCACTGTTCATCTCAAGTGCAAGCACTCAAAGTAGCTTTTAACATTTATTTTTCTATCAGTGGTTTTTTTCATTTTTTTTGTTTTAAGAACAAAATGTTTATCCTTCCACCAAAAATCCCAAAACAACAAGAACAACAAAAAACACCTTATGAACCCCAGCAGGGCTACTTGCCTTCCTCTTATGCAGTGACCAACTATTTAATGATCTTCCTCTCTCTTCTTTAAAAAAGCTTAATTCTAAGCAACTTAGAGTAAAAGCTTTGTTGTTCAGCACTTGATTATCTAGAATTCTCGGTTAACCAGTATTAAGGTGAGAGGGCAAGCTCCTCCCCTTCACCTGCCATATCCCTGCATCTTCCAGTCCTCACATGCCTTACTCCCAACCTCTGCAGCCAGCCAGTTTGATGCTTCCGGCCACTACTGGCCATTGCTGTCTAACATCATCCTCAGGATCTTCCTTGGCTTGCATTCTGGCTTGAGTTGTCAGGAGCTGGTTCTGCTGGGCAGCTGGCTCTCTGGTTTTCCTGCTGCATCGGACAGTTCCATGTCTCGGGGGAGGAATGGTCCCAACCAGATGTGTAGGCTGTTGTCTTGGTTTCTAATGGGGTGGGATTCATTTGCTAAGAATTCCTGGGCAGGGCAGAACAATAAGCTTGAGTATCTGTAACAAAAGATTAACTGTCAACCCCCCATTCACCATTGCAGCAAAGCTGCCTTTCCCTTTCCTTGTGTTAAGATGTGAAATTAACCCTGTGCAGAATTTGGGGATGTATGTGTGGTGGCATTGTCATTACAGCTGCCTGTCCAGAACTACCTGGGTTTCATGTTCACATGGAGACTTACATGTATACAGCCCAAGTTGCCTTAGTTGAGATGTGACAAATAAATTTTAGTTTGTTCATGACAAGAATGCATCTAGTTGCCATACTTCTATCCCCTCCCCCCGCACAGAGATTGAAAATGGAAGTCTTCAACTAACTTTAGTTAGTAGTGATGACTGGATGTGGGCATCACCATTGATAGAGGTTTGTTTCCTTCTTAGTAACTGGGACTGATTTCCCACAAGCGCTGCTCCGTGCTCGCTCTTCCCTTTTGCCCCATGGTACGTGTCAATTTCACACAAGCTGCTGCGCGGCCGCATTTTGCCCCACAGCTTTGCGTGATTTTCAATTCTTTGCGTCTATTCAATCCTGTTTTTTAAAGATTGAGTAGATGCAGGGAAAATTGCGCAAAGCTGTGGGGCAAAATGTGGCCGCGCAGCAGCTTGTGTGAAATTGACACATACCATCGGGGGAAAGGGGAAGAGCGAGCACGGAGCAGCACTTGTGGGAAATCGGTCTGGGATTCTTAACCAGGGTTAAATCCAGAAATGCCATGATAAATTAGAATTATTTCAAAGCTTCCATCATCTTTCTCTGTGTGTTGTATGAAGGGAGAGGGGATGAGTGTACGTGTAGGCCTACACTGCTCAGTCAGTCTTCATGTTAGTCTTTGTATCTGTGGGCTCCCTGTGCAAATGTGAAAATCCAATATGTAAGAGAACATGGAGAGTTGGAAGCAGAATAGGGCAATCCTGACTTATTTATTTAGGGAATGTATATACAGACTCTCCAGAATCCTGCTTAAGGTGAAATCTGAGACCTTTGCATAGAGCTTCAGTTTAGTAGCATGGTATCTGGACTAACAGGAGCTGCGGTGGCTCAAGTGGTTAAGACGCTGAACTGCAGGCTGTGGAAGGTCAGTAGTTCAGCAGTTTGAGACCCGGGTTGTCGCATGACGGAGTGAGCTCCCGTCTCTAGTTCCAGCTCCTGCCAACCTACCAGTTCGAAAGCAAGAAATTGCAAGTAGATAAATAGGTACCACTTCGGTGGGAAGGTAACAGCGCTCTGTGCACCTTGGTGTTTAGTCATGCCGGCCACATGACCACGGAAACGTCTTTGGACAGCGCTGGCTCTTCGGCTTTGAAACTGAGATGAGCACCGCAACCCTCAGCTGCTGTCCTTTATACAGTTTATATCTCTGGTATCTGGCATTACATTTTATGGCACACATAGTTCAGCCCAGCAAAGTGACATTTATGTCACATCTGGTCCTCATAAGAAATGAGTTTGACACCTCTTGATATCGACATTAGTAAAAAATGTAAGAATTCCATAGTTCAGGAAAACAAGAATCGGAAACATTTTGTCATCCTCCCTCTGCAAGCCTAGTGGATTAGTATGCAGCATATTGCTTTTAAATACCACTGGCATTTGGATGTGTATGTGGGGCCTCTGAACAACCAAAATTTCTGGTATATGGAGTCCAGTAGTAATTATTTATATGGAAGTTAAGAGTGCATTGCTGTTCTGGGCCCATGGGCCCATAATTCTAAATACAAATGTTGGATGCCTGGCATGCGTAATTTTTATTTCTTTCAAAACAGCTAATAATTTTCTTATTAAATTGAGGGGGGGTGTTAGCTTTCAAATGCATTTAGCAGATCTGGAGCATTATATCCAAAGAGACTTTGTAACATTGATGTGACCATAACTGTACTTATTTGGGGGGATAAATGAGATCCAAGTATTTGATGAAGTGTCTTTATTGGTAATATTTCTAGTTTTTAATATATTTAATAGCTTCCTCCGTCCAACACAGCTGTACATATGGTGTTCTAAGAGACAGACTTCAGAGTCACTGGAGTATTACAAAAAAGATATTTAATATTCTGCACAATGCTGAACCTTGTCAGCAATTCCCTAGTGCGTTTTTTCCCCCTTCTAAGAAAAATGAAGGCTACCAGCTGATCTAGAATTCCTAGGAAGATTTCTGACCAAGCAACATGCAGGGTTTTCTTTTTATCAGGGAGAAGTATGGTTGCTAGCCCATTGTGGCTTTAATAGTGTATTAGACTACAGACTAATAACCTCTTGCATGTAGCACTTTTAAGTTTCTTTTGGTTGCACCTTTGAACAGCATATGCCTTTAAAATAATCTGAGTGTTAAAGTTTCTTCAAGCTGTGGTATTATGAAGGGGCCCCTCTTGTATTGAATATTTTACTGTCTTCATTCTGGCACAAGATTTAAGCAGCTAAAACAATGGTTAATATAACTCGGCATATAAATATTTTTATTACTATTATTCAGAATTTTTTCCCTTTCATGAGTGTGAAAAATCATTAGGTTTTTTTTAAAAACACTAGTTCAGGTTAGGTGCAGGTGGTGGTCATCAAGGTTTCATTTACAGCCCCTGTGTTGTTGCACCAGAAATACCATAGTTACTCATATTCCATTTTCCTTGGTTAGATGTTCCTGAGTATGGAGTATAAAGGTGGCATAGAGCCTATTCACTAGTTACTTACTTTTTATGTGTTGAATACATAATTTCCTTCCCCCTCAATACAGTGAGAACTAAGGGGTAAACCAGACTGTATAATGATTGGTTGAATGTATCTTCCTCACTAACCAATCTGTACTTAGAAATAATGGGAGGGAGGTGATGTAGCTCCAAGATCACATTTCACATAGTGCAGACTGGTTCACCTCTTGTAGTTTATTCCCCTGTGATTGGGAGGGGGGGGGGTGCTCAGGAGACTGAAACTCAGACAAGATTGACATTTTTAATTGGAAAGTAAGACTTGCCATTTGGGCCAATAGCATTGGTTAGCATGTCATTTGGTATTTAATTTGGATCATTGTTACAGAAGAGACAATCCAAAATGTAGAATTACGAAATCTTTTTAAAAAACCCAACATTTTCTATTTATTTTCTTACCCACCATATTTTGGAAATGCTCCAATTTTAATTATCAAAATTGAGCACTGATGTTATCATACCTGTGTTGTAGGAAGCCATAATAGAAACATTAGTCTTAGTTATTCTTGTTTTCACAATGTAACTAGAGTAATATGGTCTCTTAGCATATATTTTAAGTACAACCCCCATGCTAATGTTGCTTATATTTGCAAAAGCATCTTTTTGAAGAAATGTTGGTTCATACACTATACTTCCATTAGATCTTGTACTGACTTTAGAATTTTAGTTTTGATTCTAATATGTACAAAAAATTTAAAATAAAAACTTGTAAACAAGTGGATTTGTGTACTTCTGGTATTGCTCAAATCAACATCTTTTAAAATTACCTTTGCACTCTTTTTAAAACAGTAGTACTGTTATGGATCATACAAGATACAGCATTCCAAATATCACTTGTCCACTAGCTTCTGTTTTAAGTTTTTATAATTTGGAAATGATTTGTTGAATTTATTTCATATTCAGTTTCACTATAAAGAATTAACTTTAAATGTTTGCAGTCTTTTTGTTGTAAATCTTTTGGAAGCCCCACCCAATTTTTAAGATTCAGATTTTATTATATTTACCTCATTTTGAAAAATATGCTGGTGAATGTTACAAAAATATTGGCATAATATAAACACAGCTCCAGAGTCTGAATATTGTTTTCATTAACTCTGAAAATGACTTGGCAAGAGAAATGTGGAGAGTTTGTGTACTTGGGTATAATCTGCAACTTCTGTTACTAGTATTGACCATCCCTGTTGCCCAATTTATGCCCATACTTTGTCTGTGGCCCGTTTTGTATATGTACTTTACCTCGGATATATAGTTATGTTACAACGCTTCTGATTTTTCGTTCTGCAACTCATTTTCTCCATGCTGGGTCAGAGTTGAATTTTTTGGGTTTTTTTTGCATTCCCCCCCAGAGCACTTATAGGACAATTTTATTTTCAAGCCCATTGCAAGTTGGCTTGATTCTGTGTGCGAAATGCTTCATTTGTTATTTTTTGCAGCAGTGATCTATGCCCCCTTTGAGCATCCTCTTCTGTATCCAGACCCCCTTCTACCTTTTCCATCCACCTTCTCCTTCCCCCCCCCTCTCTGGCACACAGTATTTTTTTTTGGGGGGGGGTTATAATGGATACTAGCAATAGTCCGTTAATGATAGCGAAGCACTATTATTTTAGATGATCGTACATGTGATGGTGTGTTTATGTGTTATTTGAAAGGCAACCATTCACCCCTTGACCATTTTAATTATTCTTATTCTGAGTTTGGATTATTTTTATTATTTTCCTGTAAATTCTTAGTCCACTCCCCAAGTCCCCACGTCAGTTGTGATATGTTCAAAATGTTCTTACTTTATTGACAGTTCGCTAATTTCTTCAGCAGCAATTTCATGTCTCCCCTCCCCCCTTTTCCCACCTTTGGTTTTAGTAATCCCATTCATCCCAGGTTTCCCTTTCTGTCCCCTTCACCCAGGGTGATATGTAAGTAGGGGAATTTTCCCCCACATTAATTTGCTGCATATATCACTCTTATTTGTGTTCGTTGCAATGGACTTTCATTGGTGTGTTACTCAAAATGGCGCAGGATAACATGATCAGTGGCCATGTTGTAGTGGCCTTTTAAAAAAAGACATGTGATGTGCTGGGTGATCAGTCTCAATTTAGTGCTAGTGCACAGTATCACTAGAGTGCCTGTGCAAATGGGAAGGCAATGTAATGGCAGCAATGACATCACTGATACCTAGCACCCTCAAATTTTAAAACTGGATTATGACCCAGTGTGAATAGAAAAACAACAAATTTAAAGCAGGAAATATTATGGAAAAAGGGACAAGGTGCAGAATGCTCAATTCTAAGCTGATTCCAAAACTTGGAGATCAACCACACAGAAGATTGGGAGTAGGGTCAGTATGAGGAATAGGCCTGTGTCTCCTTCAGTCTTAGGAAGCCACAGAAGGGTATTCCTGTATTGCTTACGTATACGGTCATGACTGCAGCGTTTGAGGGTTTTTGCCACAAAGGTGGATTTGCTTGTTTTATTGCACACAAAACCTTGGCTGCTTTCTTATTTGAACAAATATATATTGATTTGTGTTACCATGCAATTGTTTCTGGTGGAATTTATGTTGTAGGGGCATTTTGCACGTCTCTTGATTGTTTTGTCTTGAGTAGTATTTATAGATGTCACAATATAATATTGTTTACATCAGTAGTAGTATGTTATTAGTCTGATTATATCTAATACCTCTTTGTAGCTTTGTCTAGTTATCTATGATCACCACTTCTCCCCTTTCTGCTTTCTTAATTGAAACCAGCTGTCATAAATGCTTGAAGGTGTATGTACTTTTGTAGCTAGAAATATTGTAAACAACAACAAGCAAATGCTTATTTCTGTTGGTCCAGTACATTGTAATAATGTACTAGAACTGGAAATAAGTTTAGCATGTAATAGTTCAAGGCTGAAACATATCTCCTTGCCAAATTATTTTCCTGATACTCTTCCCCATTTACGAAGCACACCTTGTCTAATAAAAAACATTTGTTGTCCCAATGCATTTTGTTCAGCTTCAGTTAGTCAGGAAGTTTATTACTTAGGTTTGGAAAAACTCCTATACACTGATTTGATTTCTAATCCTTGTTTTAAGTTGATAACTAAAAGTGTCCTTTCAAGAGCCTTCTGTTGGTTTTCTGCCTAAAAAAGGCCACTGCTTATAGCTCTACTTCTACGATATTCTTGAAAATCAGCACAGGTTTTCTTGGAATTATTTTGTAAACATGAACCTACAGGAATGGTTTCACTTTGCCATTGAGGGTGATAGGAAATCCTTGAGCCTACAATGTGGGGAGGGTGAGGAGTCTAACAAAATAAATAAACTAAATAAAACTCATCCAAAACCATTGAGATGTAAAGATTGTTTTAATTTCATGTTATTGTTTTAATTTCTTGTTATTGTTAAATGAAATTTTAAGCTGCAGTTTTAAAAAGTAGAATATTTGGTACAGTGCAACATAGTTGACCGTATGCCATCTTCTCTTTTAAGGTGGTTTAGCCTAGAATCTAAACAAGGAAAAAGAACTAAAGACAGAGGAGAGATAAAAGTCAATATTCAGTTTATGAGGAACAACATGACAGCAAGTATGTTTGATCTCTCAATGAAGGACAAAACTAAATCTCCTTTTGCTAAACTAAAGGACAAAATGAAGGGACGCAAGACTGATGGGACCCTTTTGGATACATCCTCTGCGATCATTCCAAGCACTCACACTCCAGAAACAAGTGCTGTAACTTCTCTTAGTGAAATACAGTTAAAATCAAAACCAAAAAAGCCTTTTCTTTTGGGACCTCAACGACTATCATCAGCTCATTCAATGTCTGATTTGACTGGACCTCAAGTGTCTTCAGAAAAAATTAAATCAGGCACAGTTGGGAATCCATACCTCTTCAGACATCAGCTGGAGTCTGTTGGTTCTGTGGATGAAGGTGGTGAGTAAAAATTTGTTTTTAAGCATTGGATATTGTTGGACACCCATATCTGCTATTAATTTATATACTTCTGTACCAACTCTGAGAGTATTCCTGAGCAGAAATCAAATTAAATGTTTAAAATCCAATAGTAATAATGATAATATAATATAAAAACAATATTTTAAAAATATACAAAGTTTTGATACAAGAAATGTTTTGATCCTGTGCTGCAAAGACATTATATTTGAGTTTTTGCAGACTCCTTATTGCTTCCCACCCCAGCACCGGCTGACTTCTACAATGATAATCTGTGCATGATGAAAGTGGCAGGTACTGTTGATAGCTAACCATTGCATATGGAGAGTTGGGGCACTTCCAGTTTAGTACAGTGGATTACGATGGTATTCTGATCACTGTACCCCCCCCCCCCCCCGACCA
>NW_015171512.1:628012-632867 GCF_001447785.1 Gekko japonicus | reverse complement strand
CACTCAATCTCTCATTTAAGACCAAAGTGAATTTGAAGTAGTTGCCAGATTACTAATGTCTAGTCATTTTTTGCCATTTATTAAAGCCCAAATATAATAGAAAATTTGAAATTATGTGGGGAAATTCTAAAAATTTTGGGAAAAAACAAAATATATTCAATATTGACTTTAAACAAATCTGAACTTACTTCCTTACGTTATAAATGTAAAATGAATTATGTATAGCTTCATAACATTGCATTGGTGGGGTATAGTTATGCAAGTTTTAAGTATCCACTCTGTCAAAGAAGTTACAAATATATTGTGTTAAAGCAAGAGCAGCAAGTTGCTGTACCTTATGATACCTATACATGCTTTATTTCTTGTCATTTGGGAAAATTGTCCCCATTAGAAATAGATTGCATTGAATTTTTAGTAAAAGAAATGTTTGTATCATCTGAACATTTTTTAAAAAAACTTGCATTCATATCCAGAAACAGTATACACCATAACTAACAATCTAAAGTCTGGCTCACTCCTAACAGTTGGCATTGTTATATACTGTCTATAAACCTGAGAAACTTTATAATACTTATATCTTCAATAATACATCACATATACACACACAGTGTGTCATTGAAACTGTGGACAAAATTACCCCTACTGTGTCACTTTAAAATAATTGTTTAAAATACTATCGTGAAGTTTCTTTTTCTAATCAGAAAACTTTCTGAAAGATTAGTTAGCTTCCAGTTCTGAGGTTTTATTTTTATTTTTGTAAACTTCAAAGAAATTAAAATTGCCATTGATAGAAACAATGCATGCATGTATTTATTTCTTGATTTGGTGCGTATATTTATGAAACTAGACTGGTTTCTTGCACATGCCATGAAAGATGAAAGAACCTGAAGGAGGCAAGATGAGTAGATGGCTGTATGTGACCTTAGGATGCATGTAAATTACCTTAAATCGTTACTATATTGATAGCTAGCATTTTGAGGGAGTAAAGGGAAAGTAAAACAAAATTTTAAAATCATATCTTAGAAGCATTCTACTCACTACTCTCAAAGGAATTTTTTTTCCTGTAAGTGCTGTTTTTAGTTTTTCACATTGTTTCTGTTTTTCAGTTGAAAGAAAAATTGAAAATAAAGTCCTCAGAGGAAAAATACTATTCTGCCTTCCCCACTCCAACTTTCCCTTTGCTTTTTCCCATACCTGTAACTGTCTTTAGAGTTACTTTGAAAGAGATTCAGATAACATTATACAGTATCTTACAAATCTTACAAGAGTGCTTTAGGCACAGATATGGACTTTCCTACACATAGCATGGACCATGATCCAGCTGAAGGTTAGAATATAAATCCCATTGATTCAGCAATTGAGAGTTGAGCACATACTTAATTAACTTGCATTTAAATTGATGGGATTAGGATATGCTTAACTTTCACCAGGTCGTGCCTATATTAGGAATTCTTTAAGTAAACCAGTTATCTGTTGGAATAAAGATTAATTGCAAAAGCTTCTAAAAGCAAAGTTATGAATTTCTTTTTATAACCAACGTATTTGTTGCAAATCATCAAGGTACTTTTGATTTTGATCCGACTAATCCCTTTACAAGCAGCTTCAAGCCGACAAATACGCTGTCATCTTCTAGGTAAGGTTTTCTATTTAGATATTATGTCTTACCGTCACTATTTTTATAACATTAAGCCATTAAGTCTTCAAGCACAAATATGTTGTGCTTTAATTAGGGCCATAGACTTTTGAAATAGTTCTTTGTATTTTTTTAAGTATTATTTTGCCCCAGATGGCTCCTGGTATGCTGTAAAGGAGCTAGCTCAGCTGTTGTGTAGGAAGCTCTATCCTCTACTTCCCCCACTAACAAACAGCCTTGCACTTCTAACATGAAAAGCCATTTCTAACCTTAACTGATTGGTTGGAAGAATTCTGTAAGCGACGAAGGTATGTTTCCTCCGTAAGCAAAAACTCACATGCCATCACTTGCCCCAGCGCCCCTACCTATACCTTGTGGCTAATAGCCACTGATGGACCTCTGCTCCATATGCTTATCTAATTCCCTTTTGAAGCCGTCCATGCTTGTAGCCGCCACCACTTCCTGTGGCAGTGAATTCCATGTGTTAAATCACTCTTTGGGTGAAGAAGTACTTCCTTTTATCCATTCTAACCCGACTGCTCAGCAGTTTCATGGAGTGCCCACGAGTTCTTGTATTGTGAGAAAGGGAGAAAAGTACCTCTTTCTCTACCTCCTCTATCCCATGCATAATCTTATAAACCTCGATCATGTCACCCCTCAGTCGTCGTTTCTCCAAACTAAAGAGCCCTAAGCGCTTTAACCTTTCCTCATAGGGAAAGTGTTCCAACCCTTTTATCATTCGAGTTGCCCTTTTCTGCACTTTTTCCAAAGCTATAATATCCTTTTTAAGGTGTGGTGACCAGAACTGCACACAGTATTCCAAATGAGGTCGCACCATCGATTTATATAGGGGCATTATGTTATTGGCTGATCTGTTTTCAATACCCTTCCTTTTTGCTAGAACTTGGGCGGTAACTAAGGCGTGGTTTGGGATCTTCTTCTTGTAGCATAACTGTAAGCAGCCTTGCATGGCCTTCAACTTTATTCAAAATTAGATTAATCACATGTTTCTGTCACCTCACTGCAAACAACAACAACAACAACCTAAACAATTACAGGCAATTAGTTGATGGAGTCCTTATCTGAATTTATTGGCTCTTACTGGCATGAAAAAGGAGAGTCTCTGGAAAAGGTTTTTCATTTTGTAACTGACAAGAATGTGATCAGTGTTTAACTGTCCATGTTCTGAGGGTTTTTAAAATACAAAGTAGAACTCATGCTATGGGAAAATGTGCTATAAGTCAGAGGCTCTAATCTAATCGTCAGGGGAGCACTTTCTAGTTACCATTGGTGACCAGACAGGCACCCAGTTAGTCTATATTATGCCCTAATACCCCAGTTCTTCTTTAGAAGTGATTAAATATGTGTTTTAAATCCTAATATACCGCTGTGGAAGTTTATTTTTACAGACTGTTTGGTTTCTTTTGTCAGTCAAACTGAATTCATTCATTACCAGAAGCTCTTACGGAGTTAATATGTAGATGTTTGACTGGACAGTCCCATACAATGAACATACCTAAGGACAAATGTCAATTTAAATATAAAATTCCTGCATAAAGTAACCAGATCTACATGCAACGTTCTATAAAAAGATGTTTGTTTTTTTAATCTACACTACAGTAGGCTAATACACTGATGTGAAAATTTCTCAATTTACAGCATTTGACAGGTGCTAAAAGAAAAGCATCTTTAATTTTAATGTGTTGTTAGGCCCTCTTTAGAGGGATTGTGCAAGTTATTAACAAGGTCCTCTGAGACAGGAGACGGGTAATTAACAAGACCTATAGAAAGAGAGTTTGGGTAATTAACAAGCTCTTAGGCACTGGACACAGGGTAACAAATAGTCCAGTAGTTAAAGGCGACAGGTTGTTACTAGCATGATCAAATGCCAGATTTGAGAATGTGAATAGATAGGTGTCTCAGTGAGGTGTCTAATTAGTATTGTTGTTATATATGAACTCCTTAGATTACATTTCTGTAATAGAACAGTCATGATAATAGCAATGCATACATTCCTTAGTTCCTTTATATGACTGAAATTTCATTTAAAAATCATAGTGGCCTTTGCAAAGATCATGAGGGAGAAAAGAGAAAAAAATTAAAATGATATATTAAGAAAATAGAATTTTAATTAGATGAGTTATGTTTGGCCGAGATGTATGGGTGCATAGTAATGTGTTTCCTGATAACAGTTAAGCTGTTGAATGTACCCTTTATCTGTTAATCATGATAAATCTGAGTGTCTGGAACCTAAATGCAGCATCAAGCTTCATATTCCACATGACCATTACTTTCTAAACTTGAGGAGAGGATGGCATCCTGACACTTGGTTTCCCCATAATCCCTAGAAGCATGGAGTAGACTGAAAGTTCCATCTCTGATGTGAGAGAATGGCTACTGTGACATCTTCCAAAGGGAAACTCCACAACAACATTCCCTGGCTCTCTCTTTCTGATTTCTGTGTAGAAAACCTGGTGCTCATATTACCAGACCAGTAGGCCTGGCTAGAACAGTTTGTAGCCAGGAGAATGGAAACAAAGAACGGAAGGTCATCAGGCTTGTTGGAAGCACTCTACAGACTCTCTAAAACCATCTTCTGCCTTCATTTGATGACCAGCAATGCAGAGAGACAACCAGCCATTCAAACCCCTGAGCATTTGACCTCTCCAGGCCAAATTCTGACTCACTAAAGTAGTATACATAGGGCCTTGTGTAATTCTCCTTGTCTAATTCTCTCTCCGCTACATATTATAGATCTAGATAAGACAACTCTGTCATCAAGTTGAAGAATTCAGTTGTTGGGTCAGAAAGAGAGGACAAGGACAATTTCTTACAAGGATTTTTTCCAGAAATGTGTGCCATAAGAATCCAACAGTTATAGGCTCTTAAAGCACATGAACCCAAGGGAAATTAGGAGGACCCAAAAGGGGTCAAGAAGTCATTCCCAGGTTTAGGAAGCTGGGATAATATGTTTCTTCTCCCAGACTTCCTTTCAGGAAATAAAGGAGAAATGGTTCAGAGGTTCCACCTGCACCATGCCAAGAACCCCCCCCCCACACACACACATAGCACCTGCTGACTTATTTAATTACAAAATGCATACTTGGCCTTGTGCTCTCATGAGGGACACCAAGGTAACTAACACACACAATAAAACACACATAATAAAAATGTATCATTTAATCAATTAAGAACAAGCAAAAATTTGCATACAGAAACATA